>NC_092211.1:75150125-75213063 GCF_043381705.1 Parasteatoda tepidariorum | reverse complement strand
TTATAAAAGAATATGTAGATAAAAAAAGTGTCGATATATGCCTTCATTTTTCTTAATAGTTAAAGTTAAAACTGAACTTTTTAAAATAAAGTATTTATCGTGTCATTTTCACCAACTAGCAAAACATTTTTATAAGTTTAAAATGGTATTTTTTTAATATAATAACCAAGAAAGTTTTCTTTGAACTATGTTTATGAACGGAAATAATGTGTTAATTACGTAAAGTTTGAAGACTAATAACCAGAAAAAGCATAACTTATTTTTACAAAGAGAAAGATGCAAAGTTATCATATCTTTGTTTGCGATCTCCGAGATCTGTGGACACAGTGACGTCATGAGGAGGGAAATCGTAGCTTCAGCTCTAAGAGCGGAGTGAACTAGCCCTTCTATTCTCTTTAGCCCTGGATAGAACAGAGAGGAAAAGAACATTCATGCCTTGCCCGGGATTCGAACCCAGAACCTTTCTGATGCAAGGGCAGTTCCCTAACCCCTACACAAGCCAGTCGGCTTGTCTAAAATATTAAATATTTGAATTTGTTGACGTTTTTAAAGGATAAAATTTTGGAAGTTAAAGTTCGAGCAATAAATTTAGTTTTCAAAAACAATTCACTGTTTTTTTTTAACATACAAATCAGTTAAGAGAGCACTATACCAATGAGAAACATTTTATGGTAAATTATTTATCAGAATCGTATATATCGGTGTATAACTCTATTTTTCAAACCTCTGAAATTTTAGGAAGTCGATTTATATACCGGTAATAAAGTTGGTCATTTGTTGATCGGGAAATATCGATGCATTATAAAGAATGAAAATTAGTATGAATAACTGTATTAATTTACTTACTTAAAGCTATTTTTAATATGTTATGTAAAATTAATTTTGCACTTTCTCTCGTCAATATTTTTTTACATCTAAAGTTTTTTCATCAGAACCAATACCTAATACTTTACAATACTTTAAATCTTATTCAGAAAAAAAAATGATAACAATAAAAGTTAAGATAATTTATTCAAGAATATTTCAAAAAATATAATACAATGAAAATTTTAAAAATAAACCATGAATTTGGAAATTCAAATATTCTGGAAGATCATATGTGTTGGATTTAATAACATTAGCAGTGTCGTCCAACAATGCTACACTGTAATGGATACTAGATAATCTTTATCTGCTATGCCCTACAAAAAATCGTCTACACCTCATCTAAAATATTAAAAATGGATTCTAATCAGAGGGATAAATATCATCATCAGACGTTCTCCCGAAAAACTTACCTAGACAAAAAAGGATTCAGATCAGAGGGATAAGTATCATCATCAGACTTTCTTCCGAAAAAATTACCTAGACAAAAAGGATTCAGATCAGAGGGATAAATATCATCATCAGACTTTCTACCGAAAAACTTACCTAGACAAAAAAAAATTATAACTTTAACCATTGCTGCCAGTTTAGCTATTATATTTTACTACTATTTATTTTTCCCGGATAAATGAATCGAAAAAGTGTATTTTGTTCATTAAGCTTGAAATAGCTTAACGAACTTTCCATACAAATTTCGGAATTTAAATCATTTGTGGTTTCGATTAATATATTTTGGATCCTTTTCTCTGTTACTTTTTATTGTTAATAAACAGATTAGTTTTAAAAATTATTAAATGAGCAGGTATTTTTTATAGGTAGATAAATATGCAAATATTTTTCTGATTGTAGAAGTCAAGATTCCCCTTCATATTTAAAATTGAAATATTCATTTTTAATGAATAGTACTGTTATTCATTACAAAATTTGGTGATAAAACATATTCGTTTTACTGTTACTAAACAGTAATGTGAAACATATTTTATTTTATGCTAGTCTTATTTTAAGAAACACATCTATGATTATAATATTAAAAATTATGAAAGTTATTCGATTTTAATTTGTCATCTGTTGTTGTCACCAATTGTTAACAACTAGAACATTAAAATATTTATTTGGATTTATATATAACTTACTAGTTAAATTGCGTAATTTAAAGGATATTGAAATATATTTAATGGTTGATTTTTACGTATATTTAAGCAAAAATAAAATACAGCCTGGAGCTAGATTATTGCACAGGCCAAGTAAAATTTTGGCGTAGATCCCGCTTTTAAAAATCGTAACGAAGTTCATGTGTTACACAAAAATTCAATGCATGAAAAATTTTAATTTTTTTCCCTTTGTTATTTCAGTAAATAACTCCTTAATTTATCTTTTATTACTCAAATAATGATACGATTTAATCTAATTTTTTTAATAAATGTTAAACTAATCTTTTACTTTAAACCTATTTTGTATTAAAAAACTTTTTAATGAAGGAAGCAAAAAATTATAATAACACTTTTTTCCTTAACGCATCTTAATTTCCATTTAAATATATTAACAAAATTTTACTTAATAGTTAAAACTTATCTGTTTGTTATGTTTCATTGTTATTTAAATTAATATATAAAACCTGTGTTTGAAGCTCTGGTAACAAGGCTTTGGATAACAGTTTACAATAGCTCTTAGTTTCCTTATTATTTGTCTGATTTAGGAAAATTATGCAGAATTTGCATGGATAGTTGCCAAGATACTATATTGTCAAGTATATAACATTTTATTGTTAATAAAGAAAAAAAAAATCATTTTATACATAAAAAATGTAAAAAAAAATTGAACAATAAGAAAGTAGTGTAAAATTCATGAAATTTTACTCATTTCTCTGGCACTTAAAAATGGAATTAAAGAAAAAGAAAGTTGGAAATCTAAAATTTAATAATATAATTAGTATCATCAACTATTATTAAATTAGCAATTCAAACTTTTGGTGATGTAGAACTTGGGTAATTATTTCACTCCACTAATTGCTAAGATTTAAATAATAGGAAGTGTAAAACTAATTTTCGAAATTGTTTGTTAAATTACATAAAAATATTTTTATAAAATTGGTCATGCAATTAACGAGTAACTACATTTTTTCTTTATATATTTCAATTGATGAAAATCTAAAATTGTTGACCATTGAATGCCTTGAGTTTTAAGTACATTTCAATATAATAGATGGCAGTACTAAGCTCATCAGCAAATTCAATTTTAATTTTTTTTCAAGAATATGCAATAAAAACAATGAAGGGAATATTGTTATATTATATGTCAAACATTGATAAATATGCCATGACATTAAAAAAATGGTTTTGTTGTGATAGATATTGTGTCTCAAGGTTTGAAATGGAATTATGAAATGACTTAAAATTCGATGATAGAAAACTCATATAAACATTAGTTTGTTACCTCATTCAATATAACAACAAATCAATAAACGAAAAGCTGTGAAATATTTAAAAAAACAGTAAGGAACTACCGAAATTTGTTTTTTTATCTCTAAAAATACTGTTTGAATTTATTTGTGTTTAATTTTTTATGAACACTAAGGGAATTTTAAATTGTCACCACATTCTTCGAATATTTGATAGCAATTATTCCATACCCCATGTCTACTTCACGACAGTGGTCACTCTTATCATCATCTAATTTAAGAAGAAAAAAAGGATGTGAAAAATAATTATAAACAATATAATTCCTGAATTAAACTTTCTCTTCTAAATTAAATCGCTTTCTTAACTGAATGGAATGTTCTGAACAGTGAGCAAAGATGGCAGCACTAACATTGCTCTAACCCTTTAAATCCTTTTTTTTTTTAAGTTCAGTTACATTTAAATCATCTAGATAGCAGCACTATAAGCAAACTATGATGTCCATTTTTTTTTTTCCTAAAAAATATTTTCCATGAAGGCAATAAATATATGCAAAAAAAATGTTTATTTTTTTATGCGTCACATAATTATTTGGTAAATTACATGTCACATCATGTAACTATCAAAATATGAGTTTGAGAGTTTTGATAGTCACATGAGTTTAGGGAAACATCTTTATAAATATACAAACTATACTTTGGTGTACAAAATTTTTAAATTGTCCAGCAAAAACTTAATTTAATGTATCAGTCGCTTGTCACGCAAATTCTTTGAAACTAAAATTACTTGAATTAAGACAGATAATGTAATATGATATTAATAAACAAAACGTTGGTATTGGTGACATTTAAAATTTAAACGCAAAGACTGAAATAGAGACACATAAAAACTAAAAAAAAAAAAAAAAACATCCTGTTAACAGATTTAGATATGGTCTTTAAAGGCTGCAACTCCGTCTCAGGCTAGTTAAAAAGAGCCTACAGCAGAAACACAAATATATTTTACAAAATACGCTTTCCTTAAAATTTTTGAAATGGTTCATATTAATTTGAATTAGAAGACAGTAAAGTTTAATTAACAAACAATTTTTTTTAAAAAATTAAAAATGCAGTTTACTAAAATAAATTTTTATGAGTCACGTTACTTTATTTAAAATTGAAAGTTAGTTTGTAACATTAGTAATTTGTCAAATGTATAATGTTACGGTGCTGTTACTTTTTTGAAACCGGTAGTCGAAATTTCATGCTTTATATAAAAGTTTAACATTGTTTTAAAATTGAAGTACACTTTAAAAAAAATAATTTCACACAATTGCTTCACCTATTCTAAATATTTTTACTGGTAATATTTTCTATAAAAATCAGGTTTAAAAACTATGTTATGTAGGCTTACATTATTTGAAATTGGTAATCTCGAAATTTCATGTTGTAAGTGAAAAATATGACTATGATTTTAAATGACACTTTAATTTATTTAACACAATTCCATAGAAAAATCTATTTGTTTACCATCAATATCTTCTCTAAGAATCATTTTTTAAAAACATGCCACATTCATTTGCGTTGAACTTTAATGCGAGAAAGGCGATCGATATATAATGTTTTAGATGAAAATGAAACTGAGCTTCAATTTTATAAGGAAATCTTTGAAAATATTCCAAAACTAACAGTGTAGCAAAAATAATATTTTTTTGACATCAATATTTTTTACTACAGTCAAAACAGTTTCCCTTAAGTTGAAGTAACTTTGTAACGGTCAGTCAAAATATGGTGTTATAGGTGATAAGATTAGATTAACTTTGTCTGTAACTGACAGTCAAAATATCATGTCATAGGTGATAAGATTACAATGGATAGTAACTTTGTTCGCAACTGACAGTCAAAATATCATATTATAGGTGATAAGATTACAAAGCATAGTAACTTTGTCTGCAACTGGCAATCAAAATATTGTGTTATAAGTGATAAGATTACAAAGGATACATTAGAAGATAATTTTATATATTTGCACTACGCACGTATATTACTTGGGCATCAATATTTTAGCAAGAATCAGTTTAAAACTAATTTGCAATTTTTTCTCAAATTGGCAATCGAAATTTCATGTTTTAAATGTAACTGAATTTTTGCATCACAAATCACACTTTAAAAATTAACTCTTAATTACTCCTAAATTATCCTTTACAAGTCATTGCAACGCGAAATCTACGCTTTTTGTAATATCAATATTTTTAACAAGAATCATTCCCTGAAGTAGTGCCACATATTTTTGAGTTGAAATTTAACTCTATCTGAGAATGGCAGAAATATTTTAGATTGAAAAAAAAAAAACATAACTGAATTTTAACGTTACAAAATGAAATTTAATTTAAGCATTTGCTTTGCGAAATCTTTAATTTCTAAACATCAATATTTTCTACAACGATCGTGGCTTAAAATTGTGGCATACAAGATGAAGTTAAGTTTTCGTTTAAAATGTTACTCCAATTGTAGCTGAAGTCTAAAATCGGCAATCAAAATTTATACTTAAAGTGAAAATATGTCCGAATTTTAACATTAAAAAACGCACTCAAAAATTCATTTCCTCATAATTGCATTGAGAAATATATATATTTTTTACAATCAAGATTTTTTCAAAAATATATTCTTAAAACTGGTGTCAAATACTTCAAAGTTGAGATCTAACTTGCTATTATTATGCCAATCGAAACATTATGTTTTCAGTGAAAATATGACTTAATTTTAACCATTGCAAGAATACTTTAGAAATTAATTCGACATATTTCTCGATAAAAGAAACATATAGCTAACAGCCTTTATTTTAAAACAATAAATTTGCTCCACAATACCTATTTATTACAAAAGACACTTAAAAAACTAAACTTTCTCAGTTGCACACAAATATCAATGCTTTTACCTTTAATATTTTCTGCAAAAATTATTTTTTAAAAAAAAGGGAACATACTTTATAGTTGTTCTACAAATAAGTTTGAAAACAGTATTTGAAATATCATGTTTAGGTGAAAATATGACTCATTTTTGAACATTGCAAAGTACAATTTAGAAAGTAATTTTCATACATTAGCAACACAAAATTTATGTATTTCTTCTTGGCAATCACTGTTTCATATGATTATAGTCATGGTTGAAAACGGCCTTATGAGTAGTTTAGTTTAAAATTCACAGTAATACTCACAAGCTTTAGGTGAAAATATTACTGCGTTATAGTTTTACAAATAGCATTAAAGAATAATATTTTCTATTAATCATAGATTTTTACTAATCACTAGTTTTATACTAGTTTTCTCAGTTTATTTTCTACTTTGTCTTCAACATTTCTTAATAAGTGTTAAGTTTTCAAAAAGTTAAAATATCATCTTAAATTATGATCTTAATCTTACCACCTAAGACTTAAAATATCATATAAAATATCATCGTAAACTGAGACTGGATTTTAGCATTAAATATGACAATTTTTAAATTAATTCTACTTGTTTGCATACAATATATTTACATTTTCAAGCATCAAAACTTTCTTGAAAAGTCATGTTTTAATTTTTTTCCGATGATTTGAAGTTGAGATGAAATTTTTTTTAAGCATAAAAAAATTCTGGTAAAATTATCATACTGCATGATAATGACATTTCTGGATTTAAAAAAAAAGACGATAATTCTGGAAATATGCCATAATGTATCAAAATATACAAATCAACACAAGTGGTGCTTCGGCGAAAAGAAAATTTCACTGAATAAAATTAAAATCGCTTGCGAAAAATGATGTACCTTCAATAATATTCTGAAGACAAAGTAGGTAAATCCTAAGAACGACTCACCACCATTAACGACCATTTTACGGTAGAACAGAGAGTGGCCACTCTCGAAAGGTTTCACTGTATCTTGTAATTACCACTTATCTTGTCATTAAAATAAATAACAAAGTATTGATTGTAGTAATAGTAGTAGTAGTAGTAGTAGTACTTTATTTACGTCACACTAGAGCTGCACATTGGGCTCTGGATGTCAGTCTGAGAAACATACTTAACAGTCACATTTGATCTCAATTTCGATCCTATGCAGAGGAGATGGATCTCCTGTTTTAGTAGCTCGGCGAACCACGCGCGAAAGTTGAGCACTTTACAGTCGAACTGTTAAATGAGGTTTAGTACCGCGCATCCTCTGTGCCTACGCAGATTGATCAAAGTTGTCACCCAATCGCTCACTAACTGCAGCCCAAAGAAGATTAATTTCGGTGTTCCACTGGGAACCGTGTCATTACGATCGGTTACGATCGACACTGGGAGACATTAATGTGAGGGACGTTTTACAATCAGTGTAATTATTTTCTAAGAACAATTAGTAACTTTAAATTGCAAATATAAACTAAAGTATAATAAGATCAGCTAAATAAAATAACATAAGAACTGAAACGAAATAAAAGAAAAAATTTATTTTCAAAATAACTAATTAATAAACTGCATAAATATTGGCAAGAAAAGTAGAGAAAATTGAAAAGCAAATGAAATTGATACGATTGTTTGAAGAGAATTGTTTAAAAAAAATAGATACCATATTAGTGTAAAAAATATTGTAGAAATGCAAAATACAATTCATAAGACTTCCTGATTTTATTAGGTCAAATACCAATGGTAATTTTTACTTTTGTCCAGAATTTAAATAATGATAATGACTGGCTGACCCAATAAATTATTCCCCACTTTATAAATTTTCTTTGAAATGCGATATTAACTTAAGAATCAGTGTTTGTTGATTACCATTTTAGAGCTTTATACCTAGCCAAAGACTATTGTTATATTGAAATAATGAATAACCATAGGCCCAAACACCATTTTTGTAGCAAAGAGGAAAAAGTTTAAATTCTTTAGTAACCTAGAAATTAAGAGTGACAATAATTCGTTAATGGACATGCACAGTCTCGTGACACAAATTTCTCATTTTTCTGTGAACAATGCCACCTCAGTTATGTCACGTGCAACACTTTCCCTACATCACCTTCAGAATCAAAATACCACACCTATGAACAAAAAACAATGGCGATTTCACTTTTTTTGACATTTTCGAATAAAAAAATTTGTCCCCAGATCACCATCTTAACCAATTACTAACACCCTCACTCCTTATTATTCATTGTCCACCTTTGCAATCTTCGGCAGATTCCGAAACAATAGATTTTCGAAGCGAGATAGCTTGACGCCATCTTTAATGGTGCCTGAACACAGGCGTGGAAGAATTGATGAGAGTTGAGCTGTTTTACGGAAGCTGCTTCCGGAACAAGTATTCACTTTCTTCGTGCGGTTATAATGTTTTCATATGAATCTAAATACAATTATTGTTAAGCCAAAGAAGAAATGACTTTATTGTTCAAATGCAGTTGCACAGTTTCATATTCTAATCATTATAGTAATAAATGAGCCTTTGGTAATAAATGAGCCTTGAATTTCTAATAGCATTTAAAGTTTTCATGCTACTACTTCATTAAATGTATATCATTAAATTACTTTCTTAAACTCCGTTTTACTTTTTAAACATTAGAATGCATGCAACTGAAAGATTTTTCTTGAATTTCAGTGTTATTTGCGCTTTATTATGTTAATACTTCCGTAAACGATCCAATTATTTAAAAAAAAAAACTTTGAAGACAAAATAGTGTTATATTTCGAAAACTTACTTTTTATTTTCAGTTAAGGTAAAAAATTAAATTGTAATGTTGCAAAATAAAATTATTAAATCTTAAATAAAATAGAAACAATATTTTATTGCACTAAGAAAATTGAGCTCTAATACTAACCCATAAAATTCAAAACAAGAAACCTTTAATCGCTTACATAATAGAATTTTGTGTGTAGACTTCATTAATTTTAATTACACAGGTATTTTTAGCTTATTTCTAATAAGGGCTATAAATATAATTAAAAAAAAAAACTTTATAGTTTTACATACAGAAAAACTTAACCAATTTTTTTCTTAAATACGATTTTCTTACAATGCTGAAACTAAATATTTTACATAGTTAGATTAAAATAAAACCCTGAAAATTGTTATTCAATTATAGGATATTCGTTTTAAAGCCTCACTTAACATGTGCTCTGACAAAATAAGAACGGTCAAATCTTCCAAAATATGGTAAAATTTACCGTGTTTTCTGGCTCTGTGGGAGCACCAAAAAGTACGGTAATTATTACCGTAGCACTTTGGTAATGACTTTAGGTAAAATTAACAATAATATATGATTTTATTACCCGCTGTACAGTAATAAAGGAGGAAAATTTTGGTAAATTTACCAAAAGAGTTTCTAATTTTAATACTACAAATATAATTAGAGATAAGGCAAAAAAGTTCCATTTTGTTGTATTTATTTTAATTAACGCTTGTTAACTTTGTCTTGGGTTAGTTGTTTTTAGTTCTGTGTTAGCTATAGGCCAACATCTACCAATTTTAAAATCCCGCAGTGGGCTGATCTTAAGGACACGGTTCCCAGCAGAACACCGATGTCGAGCATCACTATCTGCTCTCAGTAAGCGTGAGGGGGACCACTTTGATCAGCCTGCGTAGGAACTGAGGGTGCGCGGTATTAGTCCTCTTTAAACTGTCCTACCGTAAAGTGCGTAGGTCGTCGTGCTACCAAAGGCAGGGGAGCCACTCCTCTGCAGAGGATCAAAATTGCGATGGTATGTTTTCGGATCATCCTCAGGAATGTTTCCCAGACCGTCGCCAATAGCCCATTGTGTATATTCAGAACGACGTAAATAAAGTACCTACCTGCCAACTTTAACAACTACAAAAAAATACATATTTGTAATTAAATAAATACCTAGGCAATCAGCAATTTAAATATCGCGCATTAAGCTGTCCTAACATTTTCAAGCAGAATCATAAAGGTAGCGGGCTCGAATCCAGTGACAACAATAGTGTATCTGCTTAGACTAATTTGTTTGTATTTATTTAGTTATAATTATGTACTTAATTTTCTTATTAATATTATGTTATTCATTTATTTTTATTTATATTATGTTATTCATTTATTTTTATCTATATTATTCATTAATTTATTGTTACATATGCATATACAGGCTTGTTTACTTCTTACAGAGTTCAGTTTATGAACCCTTGCCACGATGAAGAATAGATTTCACGGAAAGAAAAAGGACATCACAAAGATATAGCCAGAAATAAGGCGGTATTCGAACTCGTTGCCTCCATGCGAGAATTAATGCATCTTTGCGATGTTTTTCTTTTCTTTTTTAAAATTTGTGCTATCTGTTCCTCAACTTAGTAAGAACTTGTATGAAATCTTAGTTTGTAATAATTGGTATACAAGTCTACATATTTATGTGTAACAATAAATAAATACTTGGAATTATTCGTTTCACAAGGGCCACACGGAACAAACAGTCTTGCCTTTCCGCCAAATCGTTTTTGAAATAGAAGAAGTTTGTAATCCTCAGTAAATTAAAAAAAAATTTTGGTTTTGATACTAACACAAGCTTGTGGGCTTAATACAAAAAACAAAAACGGCCTGTCTCTCTCAAAATTGAAGAGCAGATTACACATAAATGAGAAAGAAAAATGCTGGGAATCTGAATGGTGGGAACTTCCAATAAAACAAGTCGAAAATTGAAAAAGTTATCTCGATCATATGATTCTATTCATTTGTGCCTCAAGGCGAAATATGTTGCATTTTTTTAATTATATATTAGTGTACTTTTTTAGGAAATATTCCAAAATGCCTATTTGACAAGTACATAATACATAAATATATTTTATAAAACTTTTAAATAGATGTTTCCCAAATTTGAAAACAATGGTGTTCTCCAAGTCTCAAAAAGAAAAAACTTTTGTCGAATAATGTAAAAATAACGATATGTTCTATAACAATTTTGGAATGATGTTCTTCAAATATGAAACAATGTTGTTCTCCAAGTTTCAAAAAGGAAAAAGCTTTTTGTTGAATAATGTAAAAATGAAAAAAAAAATTATAAAAATTTTACAATGATGTTCCCTAAATTTGAAAACAATGATGTTTTCCAATTGTCGAAAAATAAAAACCCTTTTGTCGAATAATGTAAAAATAATAATATATATTTTTAAAATTTTACAATGTTCCCTAAATTTGAAAGCGATGGTGTTCTCCAAGTTTCAAAAAAGAAAAACCTTTTTGTTGAATAATGTAAAAATAGAAATACATTTTATAAACATTTTACAATGATGTTCCCTAAATATGAAAACAATGCTGTTCTTCAAGTGTCAAAAAATAAGAAAAAACTTGTTGTCGAATAATGTAAAATTAAAAATTCATTCTATGAAAATTTTACAATAATGACTTCCCCCCTAATAAGAAAACAACAGCGTCCCCCAAGTGTTAAAAAAAAGAAAAACCTATGTAAATACGAAGCAAACGTACATATTCGGATGAACATCCGTTTTACAGCAAATGGCACGGGCAATAACCTCTTCAACGCCTCTTCTCAAAAGAAAAATCGTCTGTCACACGATTATTCCGTTTGTAGAAGACACCCAAACAAATATTTTTAGAACTTATTAACGAACGCACACACACATCAGCGATTATGGAAAATAATCCTTAAACGAAACAGCAGTAAGAGTTCGTTATATGGCGATAACTTTCCTTTTAAAAGGCATGGCGTGCGTGTATTTCATGGATTGACGGAAAACAAGTTGTGAAAGTGAACGCTTATATTTCAACTTCGCTCTTTTTAACCTGCACGGAATACAAAATTGGAACCTTTAATTAAAAGGAGAATAGCAAAGAAACTCATGTATTACCCGTTCGTTAAGTCTAATGAGGCACGTTGGTTACTTACTGGCTTCTGGATTCTATGTAACTTTCATTGTGTATGAAAGATTTTAAATGTTTGAGGAAATTTTGAATTCTATATGGTTATAATCATGAACTGGAGCTGAACAAATGAGGAGTATTTAGTAACAGTGAAACAAATTAGCATTTGATAATAATCATAGTTATATTGCATATACGAGTACATTATTAAAAACAAAGAGTTAGTAATAATGTATTCAAATCCAGGTTTATTTAGGAAAATGGAATAGCAAAAACAATACAACTTGTTTAGAGAATAAATATGCTTAGTTTAAAAAAGAAAAAGGTAAGCGCATATTTTAAATAAATAAGTGTGTACACAATTATTTTTAGATTTACTTTTCTTTAAATCAAATTCTGGCAAGTTTATGACAAAAAAGAAATTTTTGCACATAGAAAAAAAAGTACTACATGGTTATCGCATTTCTGGTTAAAAAAAACATTAATCTGGTTAATAGGACCGAAACATACGGTATTTAAATAATTGATTTGGTTTTCCAAATTATGGCCCTTATTACTCTACATTAAGTAAAAAATTTGAAACTGATAAGTAAATTTAACCGAAAAAATGGCTTTTATGCCATGCTCTAGGGCAGGGATGGCGAACCAATGGCACGAGTGCCATTTATGGCACGTGGCACAATATTCTGGGCACGCCACCGATCACAAAGTTCACTATAAAGCATATTAACAATTAAATTGAAATTCACAAAAAGCAAAAAAAAAACAATTATTAACAAAACTATTTGCAATTAATTCCAAAAAACAATTAATAACCATAAAAAACAAGCTAACAATAAATATCTAGCAAAAAAAAATTTAACAATACAGCTTAAACTAACATCTTACAACCTAATATAAGTTATTTGTCATCTAATCTGCAACAACAGAAGTCACACTGATGTTGCTTTCAGTTGAATTACGCGTATAACTGAGGCATTGCAAAATGTATTTTTTTTTTCATAGTAAATATAGAGTTTTGAGTTGATAGTATTTAATATTATTATTTTCCCAATAATCACGAAGTCAAAATTGTTTGACGGCACGTCTATGACCTCATTAAACAATTTTTTGAAAAAATGGCACGTTGGTGCATAAAGGTTCGCCACTCCTGCTCTAGGGTATCACGTTAAAATTAACAAATTTTACCACATTTACTAAAATTTATCTCATTTTATAATTGTATATTTTATGGTTAAATTTGTTATTTAAAAATTTTTCCTAAAGTTTTTTGGTGTTCCTACAGAGTCAGAAATATGGTAAATTTTACCAAGTTTTGGGTAGCTTTGACCATATTTTTTTTCTTGGTCTGAAAAGAAGAAGTCGATATCTCCTATTTTAAGTGATTTTTTCGTGTCATAAAGCCATATTTTACTGTTAATTTTACCAAAACTCTCTTTGGTAAAAATTATCGACCTATTTTGGTGTTCTAGTAGAGTCAGAAATACGGTAAATTTTATCATATTCTGGAAGTTTTGAACTTACTTATTTTTTCTGTATTTCAAAAAGAAAAATATGCCTGGCATTTGTTCTAGTAGGCAATTTCTCAAGAAAAAAAAATCAACGAGCGGAATATGAATGATTAACATTTTACACATTCATACTAACCAATCTGTAGAATGACTGTTGACCAAGTACAAAGCAAATTACACGTCACCTAGGCATTCTATTTAATTAATGAAAGAACTTACATACAGTGCATAATAAATTCTCATATTTCGTACAATGCGATTTATACTGCACAAATTACTTAGGCATTCTATTGAATTAATGAAACAACCGACCTACAGTACATAATAAATCTCATATTTCGCACTTTGCCTTAAGTCTTCATGATATTTTATACCATGACTTGATATTTGAAGGAATGCTGACATTTCATACAATGACATTATTATACATATTAACAATACTGCTTTTTTATTTAAATCACTGTGCTAATAAACAAATCCCTTTAGTTCGAATATTAAAAAATACTAATTTCGATAGAATTATAAAATATTTAAGCATTACTATTTACCATCTTATCTATGCGTTCAATTTCCCAGCACATTAAAGTAGGAATTACTGTTGTTTAAACTTGAACCGTAGTATCGTGTCATCGAGTTTAATATTGTTTAATTTGACTGATAATGTAGTGAAACTTAGTGCTATTGAACCATATCATCGTACGAAAATTGCTATCGATATTTTGAATCAGAATATTTCGATAATTTGCATTAATCTTATTAAGGTCAAAAATTGAATCGTTTATGTATTTCGGTTGAATCTTAGGATCGCATAATCGAGACTAAATTTATCTAATCGTTTAATTTGGTGCCATTGAACAATTTTATCATGCTATTTGAACCCTAAAATTTTTACAAATACAAGTTTGCATGAATTACACTATGTAACAATGTTTTTTTAAATTTTCTGTTGCATAAAATTTTTGAACAAATCATAGATGCTTTCGAATCTCTGATTTCTAACCTACGATCATTTTCTCTCTCCAAGAGACAACTTTTTTTTCTAAATGACATTTTTAGTTTATTTTTTGTCAAAACTTAAAAGTTTGAAAACGTTATGTGCAATTGGGGGTCACATAAATGTTGCGAAAAATTTCTAGGGTAATTAAATCACTTCATCAAAATTAAAATTGCATAGGAACCCATGACCGGAAATGACGTCATACGCTGCTTGGGGCCCGTTCCTATTAAGAAATGTTTCTTCGTGTGCTTCTGAACAGTTCATAATAAGAACGTGGTACTAGCCACATATGACGGCATTTCCGTGTATGGTTTCTTCTGGTGATGTGTCTTAACTCCCCTAGAAGTTTATCGCAACAGTTATGCAAAACTCTGTTGCATGCAGTTTTTTTAAACTTGTACATTTTGGCAAAAATAGACTAAAAATGTGATTTTAAAAATAATCTGTAGCTTTAGGGTAAAACTAGCTTCAGGTTTGAGATCACCACACCCAAATTAGGCAAGCTCAAATATATGTATAAATGCAACAAAAAATGTGTTATCTCTCAACACGATTTGAAATGTTTCATAAGTTTACTTTTCTACAACTAAAGCTTTCTGTATAGAGGCAACAACATGTAACATATTTCTAATGATTTTAGGAAGAAATGTAATGAAAAGAAGTAAAAAAATTCTCTAACCGAAATTAAATATGAAAAGATAATAAGAACTTTGAAATTTCATCATGACGGAACTAGTTTTTTAAAAAAATATTTGCTGACGCAAACAAAATTGTCTACTGAAATATCTAGATTTATGTAGTTTCTTTTTTTTAATCTAATTCTTCCTTTTATACCAGAAGTCTGAAGGTATTAAATTAAAATGTGAATTTTAGTTAAGAAATTTATTTATAAAACATAAAAAAATAAAAGACCTTCCATTGTACAAAAGCAACAAGCGGTAAAAACATTATAATTTCATGTCATTCCCATTAAATGAGAGATACTTAAATACAGTTTATTAAAATATTTCCTCAAACTGGCCTTTTTTATAAAACTAACTTGAATTATGAAGTATAGAAAATCCTGATAACGTTATCAGACATGTTACATATGAAGGAAGTAAGTTTTCTAACCTATGTGACCTTTCAAAAAACTCAGGAAAATAATATCATTAGTTCAGGCAAAAAAATTTTGTGAAAGTGATCTTTCTCTTATATTTTAAATGGTTTCTTTTCTTATTTTCTTATTTTCCATTAAATAAAAAATCAATTTTCCATTAAATAAATGAAAGTCTTATTTTCCATTAAATAAATAAATAAATTTCCCAGAGTACCAAATTCTGTGTCTGTAAAATAACTACAGAATATAAATAAGTAAGTTATTAGTTGTTATCTGATATTTTGTAGGGTGGTTATTATGTAAATAAAGATGTATCTTATAAATTAAATTCTCTAAAACAGTTTTATGACTTCTAAATATGGAAGAACACTTTATTATTTCTTTTTAAATTTGTTTATTGAAAAAAAAACAATGCAGTTAGTTTTACTAATTTCTTTTTAAAATGTCTTAAATTCAAAAGAAGAAAATCATTTTGTAAATAAATGATTTTAAAAATGGTGGAGATATAATTGTTTACTTTTTCTGAAACTTTTTAATCAAAATAACAAACAAAAATGCTTAACTTGCTGATTATTTTTCATCATATTTTATAGTTTACGTAGAAAAGAAAATTTCAAGATTATTTTTAATGACTGTTAATCTTTTAAATATCTATAATATCTTATAATATCTTTATAATATCTTTTAATACGTATTTAAACAAGGGAAACATAAATTCGTTATTGAAATCTGTTGATTAATAAGATGAGGAAAATGGTCTGAAAATAACATCAATTTTGCTGCAACAACTTGAAGGCGATATTTCGAATAATCGTTTTTCAACACCACTCAATTTCAACGGGTATTTAAATATGTTTTCAATTTAACCTCCTTCGGTAGTTATTCCTTATTCACCGAGGAAAATATATGGCCGAAACTACCAGAATATGGTAAAATTTACCATGTTTCAAGAAAAATTTCTGGAATTTACAAAAACGCTAGGTAATTTTTACCTGTGCGCTTTGGTAATGATTTTAGTTAAATTAACAATAAAATATGGTTTTATGATATGTGATAAAATTTGGTAAATGTGGTAAAATTTGGTAATTTTAAAGATATTTTAGAGATTTGTATAAAAATCATTTATTCGGTTAAATTTAGTTTCCAGTTTTGTATTTTTTACTTAACAATCGGTATTTATTACCAATTGTTTAGTGAAAAATAGTAGTAGACTATAATTTTGAAATCCAGAATTTCCGGTAAACAATTAATATTTGAATAAAAAAAATACTAAATAAATGGTTTAAATACCGTGAATTTTAGTTTTGTTCACAATAATAATGTTTTTTTCCCACCAGAATTGTCCTTACCACACAATACGGTAATTTTAAGGGATATTTTTTTCTCCTTGTTGTTAGATATTTTTTTCTTTATTAAGATTTTGTGCTTATTATTTTATATTATCACTCTTTTGTGTTTATTATTTTGTATTATTAAGCATTAGTCCCTTTTTTATTATTTTGTAATATTTTGCTATTGAGTTATAAGTATTAATGGCTATTAAAATTTTGTTTTTGAAGGCAAAAATTCATAATTAGATTTTTTATGTTTCCTTAAATTTTTATCGGGCATTATTAATTTATTAAAAGAAACTAATTTCCTTTATGCTTTTTTTTATTTTTTTTCATTTTTATGTAACTCAAAATAATGTTATACAGTAAACGAATTTTGCAATTTTACATGCACAGTACATTAAATGTAACGTTTTAATTTCAGAAAAACTTTCTTTAGTCTTCCACAAGAAGTTTGCTTTTATTTCAAAAAATTTTAAAGGTATTGTTCGATTAAGCAAAATATTTCTTGCTTAAGCGAAATATTTCTTGCTTAAGCGAAATATTTCTCGAAATATTCTATTTCTTCTATTTTATATTCTTTTTGATTTTGTGAATTTATTTGCTAATTTGCTTTTGTGAATTCATTTGTGGGGAATAAATTTTCATGAAATAAATAATAGTTAGTAAACTTTCAGAGCATTTTTTGATATTTCACTAGAACAGTTTTAAAGTTTTATCTCAAAGAACTTTCACAAAAGTTCAAATGTTTTCCAATTATAAGTAACAAAAAAAAAAAAATGCTCTTATTGCGTTTATTTTATAAGTGGGATTTGAAGTTAAACAACTGAAAGTTTTATATTTCCAACTTGAATATTTATGACAGGCAGTATATATATTTAATTTTGAGAAAATCACGGGTTTTGTAGCACTAAAAATTTCTAAGTTTGCTCGTTTGATTTATTATTAGCAAATGAAATGAATAGATTTTTAATTTCATAATCGATGTTCAATAGATTACTAATTTTCTAATAGGTGTAAAATACATTGTTTAGTTTCTAATAGATTTTTAATAGATTTTTCATTTTCTAATCGCTGTTTAATAGATTGTTTAAAAATGCATTTTAAATTTGTTTAGGTAATATATACTTCCCAATGCAAGGCATCGAATAATAGGTCAAACTTTTTGCAACCAATTGCACTTTTCAGTAACAATAATTGACCTGTCAACAGAAACTATAACATTATCGACTGTTTTCACTTATATATTGTAACGAGGTTAACGTTATAAAAAAAGTGCATTCTTTTACAGTGAGAAATGACAGTTTAAGTTGTTTCTCGTTCGCAATGTTTTATTTCTATAACGGAAGAGATGGAAAAATCTTTCGACCGTTTACTACTTCAAAATCGAAAATGTGACCTAAGGCTCTTTAAGGAACGATATTGCACGGACTGATGCTCTTCATAATGTCAACGGACCCTTTAATCGAAAGTGAGAAAAAATATATTACGATGAAAATAAAAAGAAAACAGAATTAAAATGTATCTTCTGTGTCCAAGCCTCTTGGGTCGATATTTTCATAGCTCACGCTATCTAATTTAGGTATCACGTGATAGATGGAGGAAATTTAGAGAGTGTTAAAAATAATTTTTTTAGATGAAGTTTTTTCTTTGAAAATGTTTGAATAACGACAAGTACGATTTTTATATCATCTTTATTTAATTAAAAACATTTTTCGCTTATTAATATTAAGAATTAATTCAAAGAGTAAAAAAAAATTGTAGTTTCAATAACCAACCACAGTGCTGGCATGAAATATCCTAAATGATAGACGGATCATGGGTTAAAATCCCCTTGCTGTCAGGCTAACCGTGGGATGTTTGCGTGGTTTTCCCCTATATGTTACGCAAATGTTGGTTAGTTCCATAAAAACGTCCTCCACAAAGGTTAGTTTGCCCTAATGCTTGATTTAAGAGTTCTTTTGTCTTCTGAATTTGGTTCAAAATTACAAGGTTCGGGGAGTTGAACATTGATATTCGCAAACTCAGAATTTGGTCAGCCATTCAACTCCGGCTATAAAATAAAATATAGCTCCGATCATATATGTATATGTCTAACTTTTATTGATTGAGCAATATATAAGTTCATTGTTATTTAAGTAATATTTAAACTTCTATATATGTAGTAAATTAAGAAAAATTTTCAAAAGAATAAATATTAATCAACACTTCTCAATCATGCACACAAAACTGCAATCCATATACCGATATAATTAAATTAGTTAAAATAATTTCAATTACTTTTATTACTATTTGTGACACTTTTCGGTCACTTTCCGTTATCAGATTAAGCAAAACGCGTTTTTAGATGCTCGACTCACCAAAATTAAGCTTATCTTTATTCAGTATTATCGTCGAGGAGGACGTTATTGAATTTCAACATAGCTTCAAGTAACTTTAGAAACATTAATTTGGTGAGGTAGTCCTCATATGCTATCTGCTTTGAACCAGGTTCATATGCTAAACAGCTTCGTCTTTAGTTTTGTTTATATTCAGACAAAGCCAATGCATGAAATGAGATTTTGTCTTAAAATATGAAATATGTTTTACCACATTTAAAATTTATTAGGGTTTTTAAATTCAGATTTAAAGAATCTCTGAAAAACTTAAAGCCATGCACAATAAAATACTTGCATTTATGTTTTCACAACTTTGATATTTTTTAATCTTTTTTATTTTTATTGTAATTGTTAAACCAACGAAAATATTTAAATTAATGAAGAGAGTTTGAAAATATAATGTTTAATTTGAAAATAATCATTGTATTGTATTTTATTTTATTTATAACCAGCTTAGTTTACGACTATCAAAGTTCCACTCCATAGCTTTGTAATTTTGAACCC
Organism: Parasteatoda tepidariorum; assembly: GCF_043381705.1. Classification (NCBI taxonomy): domain Eukaryota; kingdom Metazoa; phylum Arthropoda; class Arachnida; order Araneae; family Theridiidae; genus Parasteatoda; species Parasteatoda tepidariorum. Next base: position 75,193,169 of record NC_092211.1, on the reverse strand, counting down.
AACCCAGAGGGCAAGGAAACTCTTGGATCAAGCGTTGGACACAGTAGCCTTCAAGGAGGACTTTTAGATGAAACTAACTCACATTTGTGTTACAAGGAGAGGAAAACAACGAAAGTTCTCTACTGTTAGTCAGAGGCAAGGTGATTCTAATTCATGATCCATCTATCAATGAGGATATTTTACGTCAGCACTGTAAACGGTTTATATTGAATTGGATGCATTCAAAGTCACAAACCATTTACTACATCAAAACCCAGTCTTTCATTCCAAAGCTTCATATCTAATCGTAAAAATGGACTAATGCGTCGTTTAATCAAAATAAGTGACAGATTACTTTTCTCCACAAGATGTCCTAAACATAGAGTAAAAATAACGTTCCTTATAACATTAAAATATCAATTAAGTTGAATTCCATTCTGTCTATACCATTTAAGTTGAATCAAATTGTTTTCTCTTACTTTTTTTATTTTGTTTTGTAACCGTTGTTGAACAGCCGACCCAATTTTTTGGGCTTACGACTACTAATGTTCAACTCCGTGGCCTTGTAATTTTGAACCAAATACAGAAGACAAGGTAACTCCTGGATCAAGTATTGGGAGAAATTTTGCCTTCGTGGAGGACATTTTGATGGAACTAACACGCCTTTGCGTTGCATGGAGAGGGAAAACGCGAAAACTTCCAACGGTTAACCGTCTTTTGATGAAAAAAGTTCATTGCTTATACGAAGAACTAAAACATTAAGTATCATTAGAAATTTATTTTTATGGTGTAAAGAACGGTATTTGTGACTTTGAAATTATTCTATGAAATGCAATAATTATTTTTCAAATGAAATATCTTTGCTTTAAATTAATCTTAGTGTTTTCATCGGTTTTATTAACATAATAAAAAAGTAGAAATGCGTAAGTTATAAGAGAATACTTCTAAGAGGAAAATTTTATTAGTTTAGGTATTAAATTTTTCTCGGAATTTTTTAAAGCTAAATTGAAAGTTAAAAATTTTTGAGAGCAAAGAACCATGTTTGGTATTTTAAAGCAACTTAAAAATATTTCTACTTTTCTATCAATTGACTTTATCAAGAAGGAATGAGAAATGTTGGACGAATATCGCAGACAACTTCAAACAATATTTGCATACAATGCATTACTAACCTAGCTGAAGCAATGCCGCTTTTGTGATCACTCATTCCAGCATATTAAGATTAGCCTGATATCCATCTTGATTTTAGTATGTAATAGTTTACTAATCTTAATCAACTTTGACTGACCAATCCGCAATCAAGAATAGCGTGGAATGAACTAATTTTTTGATTAAATAGAGCTGCAAGCTAGCGAAAATCGCTGAGAAATGCCGTCATCTTTATTGCTAATGCTATCATCTTTCAGAAATGCTATTATCTTTAAAATATTTGACAGATGATAACTTTTTAGTTTAATTTATAAAAGTGATTAATGCTAAACCAATGAAAAAAATTTATTTTACAAACATCTCTCACAAACAAACAAACTGAAAATTTGAATCCGAGGTTAAAATTCCTCTCCCAGCTGCTATCCAAATTTTAATACCATTACCACAAACGGTTTTGGAGCTATAAAGAAAAGCCACGGAAATGCAGACTCACAACTCTTTTTTTTTTTTAACTTTGCATAGATATTTGAAATTACGCTTTTTAATGCTTTGTTATAACCCTATTCGATTTTCTCTTCCTAAACACTTGTATCTGATTTTCGATCAAATATTCATATTTATTGTAATAACCAATAGTATACAACAACAATCATTCTAACAATGAATAAGACATTATTGCTTAATTTAATTAACCATTGAGATTAATCGATGAGTGTTTGTTCTATTTCGCAGTAGATTAACTCTGAAATGGAGCTAACACTCATGGATAATTTATTCTTGCAGCATTGTAAAAGGGCTACAACAACAGGTTAGATACAAAATGCAAGAGCAAATTAACACTTATGTCTTAAAACCATTTAAGCTTCTCGTAGGGCATTGCGATTATGTATTTACGGATGACTCAATGACACATCATTTCAACAAACGCTTCTTGCCAAAAAATTCTAATTTTATGGTTCGATAGCTGCAATAATTTTAAATTTTATACCTAGTTTCAAGAAATGTCAATGAGTCTAGAAATTTAGAAAAGGATCTTCGCTAAATTAATTTTACGAGTTATTAGTAGTACACAAAAAACATGGTTTGGTTAAAGCAAAAAGTAATCACAGTATAAAAAAACATAGATGATGTTTAAAGTTTTTTAACTATATGAAAAAGCGAAATTTAAAAATTTAAATTGAATTTAATGCTCCTAATTGTAGCAGCTCAAAAGGGACATACCGTACCATGCTATATATTTCGCTTTAATTGTACAATTATTTGAGAAAAACATATATATTTAGTTAACATTATTCATGTGCAAGTAACTTATTATATTACAATGTTAAAAAAAAACTTGTTTCATATACTACACTGTGAAATTCTGTATCAAATTATGGTAAAAAGTACTGACACCTTGAGTGTAACATCCGAAAAATCAATCTTAATGTAAAATCTATTTTTCCCGTAAAATTTTGCGCGAAATTTTTACAGTAATATTTATTCAACTACTTTAAATATTACAGTATAAATGACGATACATCAGAAATTTTTGTTACGCATAATTTTACGGTAAAAATGCATTGTACGGTAAAATGTATTTTTATTTAAATGTAAATTATTTAAATGTACTTTTTACAGTAATCTGATCCGATATTTTTTACAGTATAAGACCTTCCGGATAAGATCTGGATGTTCCACGTAATCTATATATATCTAACAGTTTTCATGAAAGTAGTGTTAAAGTTAAAAGTTCGACTCACACGAACTGCTTACAGTTTTCTTTTAAGTCTGTTTTAAGAACATGGACATTTAAATTTCATTACATATTTAGGAAATTTGCAGGTTGCTAATAAAAATTCTCGACTCTGGAATTTTCTGAAACCCGATTCCGTGTTTGGATGGTATATCATTAAAATTTTCACCGAATCCTAGGAAAATATAAATATTATTTTTTCATTATTTTTTTAGTTTATTGAATATTATTATTGAATATATTTCAAATTGAATATATTTAATTGAATTTATTGAATATATTTCAAATATTACATTTGCATTCAATTTGTAATTATAATTATATTTTTTTTCTTCAGTTTTTTAATAATAAATAAATCTTTTTTAACAATTGTACATTAGTAGTTAATACCAGCCGCATTTAGCGACCAGCTTGGGTCACCTTTCAAGATTATATCGTACAACATATAAACTTTAATGGTTACCAAGCCGTGTGCACATCACAACCGTATTCAAATATTCTAATTCCTCATCCCCCCTTTTCCAATCCTAAAACTTCTAATAGTTTTAAACAATGTATTAATATTTTTTTCACAGTCTAGCTGATGCCCGTGGTTCTGTTCGCGAGGTAGAACTTCGATGTCAAATGTACCTATTTGCAAGATATATCCACGATATTCTCAATGTTCTTTACGTATTGAATTATAGCAACAATATAAAATCTGATTTATCGATAGCCATTAAATCATACAAACCACCATAGAGATCGAGATATTTAAGCATAGCAGGCACCAGAAGTATTAAAATTATTTTCATCCCCGTCTCTTGAGATAAGATAGAAAACTCATCCCACTACTCTGTAAGTATTATAATTAAATTNGGGTAATAAATGTAAGCCTATTTTTCAAAAAATGGACTAACGAGATGACTTGTAGAAAAAATGTGCTTACTTGTTTTTTTGTTTTTAGATACAATTTCAACAATATCCCTCACAATACTTACTATTGTTTGCCAATTTGCTTTTAGGTGTAAATTTGCTAATCAGTATTGAACCAGAGTTTTGCGCTTTGGAACTATTTTTCAGTTATGGATATATCCCCCAATATTTTTACGCATATTCATTCCTATCATTGCGAGCAAGCATTATATGAGATACTGAAGGGAGTTGAAAAGTAATGTGGTTTTGTGCTGTAATGGATATGCGCGTCATTAACTTCGGAACATTTTCAGCGACGCAATTTTATTCTGAACGGCCAATATTCCCGTTTGATACTGAGAAGCATGGCTTAATATACTAATTTGAAATGTATTTTAGTCGATACTGTCCAATGATGTAGAAATCAAATTCAGAGTTTTCAGAACATTTAATTTTGCTTTAGAAGCGTCTTGCAGGTCAACAGAATCAAGAAAATTGATTACTTAACCAGCTGCTTAATGAAAAGTTCTTTATTCCAAGATTCAAAGTTTGAAGTTAGCTAAAAATAATCCCACTTGCAAATTTTACAATTTACGCTCCCAAACTCCCTATAACACCCCTTTCTCTCTAAGAGTGTCCCACCACTCTTCTGATTTTGACTCAAGGGAGAAATCCCCTTTCACAGACAAAAGAACTATACGATAAAATCAAAAAAATGTCAGAAGAGCTTCAAGCAGCAAATAAACAAATCTTTTTTTTGTTTTAAAAAAAAGAAGAAGAAGAAAAGAAACAGTACTCAGAAAAGGATTGTACAAGCTTTGTAGAGAAAAGAATGATTTTGATTCGTTAGAAAAATGCATAAAGTGATATTTTCTTAAAAATGGTAATGTAAAATCTGGGATAAATTAACATTATCAGAATAGGCAATTATTACTGACAGGCAGAAAATGACGCAGCAAGCTGGAAAACGTACGAAACGAACAACGTAAAACCGGGATTCCACTGTATATATAATTATAAAGATTTGTTTAAATAGTTTTTCATAAGATCAAACATTTTTTTATTCGTTTACTCTCTAGGATTATCTCAAAACTTTCCTCGACTCCTCAGACTTGATTTAAAGATTTTGAGGCAAAGTATGCAAGAAAATATCTACATTTGTTACGAAAATACACTGAAAGTTACGTCTGTCATTTTAATACGAATATATATTAAAATGTAAAATTACTCAACAATACATATTTAAAAATTGCGAGTAAACAATGAATTTTGTATCAGTGTCATAATATTTTCATGAAAAGAAAATGAAGGGCTTGTAACGGAAGTAAAAATTTTCCTCTTTCTCAATCTTCTATATACAGTTTCAAAACTAAGTTAATGGGGAAGTAAACTCATCGAAATCATTATGCAGTCGCTCCCACTGACATCGTGACATATTCTCTCCAAAAATGAATTCTCGCCAATATTTGTCACTTGGCTTTACTTTCTAAAAAAGAAGTTATTGGTTGCGGATCAGTGACGTCACTTTCTTCATCACAATAACGAGGTGGAGTTAGTAATTTTTCAGACGATTTTTAAAATGGAACTTCTTGTTTCGCATGGCGGGTGAGGCTTGCGTGGTTGATATTATAAGAAATATTCTAATGCCGGCAGTTGTATTTGAATATGAAAGTGATGGAGACGTGTAGCACTGATTTGATATGCTAATAATTTTTTGTTCGTTTCAAATTTCATATATCTTTCTTTCAAAATATCGTCTGCAAACTACAGATTGTTTGGAAATAGAATAATTTTAATCCGTATTCATTTACTTACTATTAATTTTACTTTTTAAAATTACTATTCTAATTCATATTTGTTTCCCAATTAAATTACATTTTTCAATTAATCTTAATTTTATACAAAATTTTGGACGATTAAACTAGTGTGACTTATTCCAGAAAGATTACGTTTTCTTCATCTGTGCCATTTCTGTGCTTTATTTCTAATGAAGTGAAATTCTTATTTCTAAAAATAAAACACATAAGTAGTTATATAACTGAAGAAAATGCGAAGTTCTAGAGTGCCTACATCTTTATCTTCTGTTTCATCGAAAAGTTATGGATCTGAACGAAGTAGACATAGAACACATTCATCTAGACATTCAATAGATTCTGAAACATCTTCGAAAAGTCATAGCAAAATGAAATTTATTATTGTTGTTGGAATAGCTTTACCTATAATTGCGGCTATAATTGGTAAGCATCAATTTTTATTTTTATTGGATTTTAAATTTAAATGTTTAACTTTCATTATAAGTTTAAAAAACATTAGCAAGTTATATTTCAAAAATATCTTGTTTCAAGAAGCCCATTCTTCAAATCAAATTAGTAATTTCTATTGCATAAAATAATTAAAAAATTATTTTTTTGAAGAATCGTAAAGGTTTTTTTTTGAAGGTTTAATAAATCAGAAAAGGTAAACTGATTAAAAAAATATGATCAAAACTTCCAGAATATGGCCAAATTTACTCTGTTTCTAAATTTATGGTAACACTAAAAATCTCCCGATAAATTTTACCGAAGCACTTTGGTAATGATTTTGGTAAAATTAACGCGAAAATATGTTTTTATAATAAGTGATTAAATTTGGTAAATGTGGTAAAATTTAATAATTTTATCATGATGTCTAAGAGCATGGTATAAAAAATTTATTTGGTTCAATTTACTCTTTAGTTTAGCATTTCTCGCTAAATGTGTGGTAATAAGAACTGTAATTTGAAAACCAGAATTTCCTCTAGACCGTTAACAAATTAATCGAAAAATTATCAAATAAATGATTTAAATACCCTGAATTTTGGTCAGAATTATAACTTATTTTCTTTTATACCGAAAATGCCAATGCCACTACGGTAATTTTACCAAATATTTTTATCGCCTTGTATAAATTAGTTAAGAGTCAGGTGGGGTAAAGTGGGTATAAATTCAATTTTCTTTTTTAAAGTAGGGACTAAACCCAAATCACTAAATTAATTTTACTGAAAATTTTGATGCATTTTCTTAACATTGGATTCATATAGATTAAATATGAAGCATTATTTATCTATTTTGTTGTCTTGCTGTAATGCATTCTAAAGAACATATTTTGATACAGTACTTACTTTACCCCAGAGAGGGGTGAAATGGGTATGGCTCTGAAATTGATCTATATTATACTAAAAAACCTATATAAATTTTGTTATAGAAATAAAATGCTCTTTAATAAATCTATCATGATTACATTTAAAAAAATAAATGTCGAAAAATATTTTTTTTCGTATTAGTAAATTAAAGTGTTAATGTTCATGGCTATCAAAATTAATCTACACTTCGGATGCAGTATATTTGGCTAAACTCTATACAATTTCATCAAAAAATAAAAAAAACTGTAATAGTTTTTGGTTCATTTGAAATATAAATTAGAGTCTGAAAATTAATATCCATATTGGTAATTTAAAGAGTTGTTACGATTTACAGCAGACATGTATTTTTACTCAACTTAGTCATTTTAAGAAAATTGTTTCGTTTTCCATGAAAAAACTGCCATAGGAAGGCAGAAACTATGTCTATTACCTTGTTATTTGTCTGTCTAATATTTCTAATATGTCTGTCATATTGTTATTCCCCCATCATTCTTTTAAAAAATAACCTTTCATTTAAAAAATAAAATTTTATGATTTTGTTTCCAGTATTAAAAATACTCTGCAGGACTGTAATCTAATAAGTAAATTATTTTTTATCACAAAATATAGAGCCTTACATATTTACTAAAGCTAACACAGAAGTAAAAAAATATTCCTTCTACAACTTAACTAATCCCAACCATATAACCACTTTACCCCACATCAGAAAACATTTCATTATAAATAGAAATTTTGAAATTTATTCCATGTAGATCTGTTCTTTAGATATCTCTCTACCAGTTTGAACTAAAATTAATAATTTTTGTCAGTTTTTAATGATGTTAGAAAAAAGTTTATAAACAGCATAAACTAACATACTGTATAAGTTGAACATAAACAGATAGTTTGTAAACATCAAATATTTTGCCAGTTTCTAAAACTAAAATAAAAATTAATGGCGCAATCCCAGTAAATGTCTCTAAAAAATTAAACAAACTATCTGAATTTAAAAAGAGTAAATAATTATTTTTCACCCAATGTCCCCACTTTACCCCACTTGACCATACATATTAAGTAATTTATTGATTTTAACAGACTTTTGGAACTCTTCATTGTAGTATTTGTTTAGATACAAAACAAATCATTTTAAATGGACCAGAACTACTAAAAGGGAGAAGATAATTCGAAAGATAATTCTGCCCGGGTTTGCATTCATTCTAATCATTGTTGATTTTCGCAAAATCATTTGGGAAAAAATATTTTAAACCCACTTTCTGTACTTTGACACATAATTACACTTATTTTTATAAGTAAATTTAAAAATTTTGCGAAAGAATTTTTTTTGTATTTAGAACCAAAGCATATGACTATTTTCACTTTTTCGTTATTGTAGATAATTAAAAAAAAACCTGCCTTTTTATGCATGTGTGTTGATCTCATAACAAAGCTGAAACTACAGGTCATTAATTTCAATAAATATTCGCATTATATTTTCAAATGTTTTTTCTCAAATGTATGCATGTATAAACGCTATAAGAAATAATCAACGCTTTGAAAAACAAGAGCGTTTTTTAGGATTCCTACTTTGAATCCTGAAACTTATTTATATTCTTTAAACCAAAACGCTATCCATATTTTCATGTATTTGAGTTTCAACTTTAATTATATTGCATGCTCTTAAGCTATGTAAAAATAAAAAAATAAAATAAAATAAAAATATTGTTTTTAAAATCTTATCCACGCGTTAGATAGACTTTCGAATGCAACACTCTAAGTTGTGTTTTCTGTTATAAAATTATGTTTCACTAATCTCAGTAAAAAAAAATGAGTTAAATAATAATTTAAGAATTGTCACTTAACAATAATTTGTTATATAAAAAATGTCAACTTCACTCGTTAAACAAATACTTTTTGGGATCGCAGAGAAAAATAAAATTGTTTGCCATAAATTTTGAAGAAAAGAAAAATAAATTTTAGTTTTCTACTATTTTTGATAGAATACTTTTAGAGAGCAGCCAGCGCATAATTTTTTTTAAAAAAAGAATTTTCATTTGTAAAGTTTTGAAAATATTAATAAAGAATGTTGCTTTAACAATCTATTTACATAAAAGCTTTTATGTTAATAGAATAACGAAAATTTGTTTGCTGTAATACGTTTTGTATATTTTCGATCATTTTCCAGTACTTGGTTTCTTTTTTTTTCACGGCTATAAATTCTATGAAATATTTGACACCAATATTTCTTCATCATATAAGAATAATTCAATGCATCTTGTTGAGTAATGAGATGAAAAAATGCTTATATTCAATAACTATGCACTTTGAAAAAAGTACAGTCAAAACTCTCAGAATATGGTAAAATTTATCGTGTTTCTAGCACTATGGCAACACCAAAAATTTCGGTAATCTTTACCGAAGCTCTTTGGTATGATGGTTAAAGTAAAATTTATCATAAAATATCATTTTATAATCTGTGATAAAATTCGGAAATTGATGTAAAACTTAATAATATCATCATGATAAATTTAGAGAAGGGCATAAAAACCGTTTATTGGGTTCAATTTACTTTTCAGGTGTGTATTTTTTGTGGAAATAAAACTAAAATTTTGAAAACCAGAATTTCCAGTAAATTTTTACCATACGAACGGAAAATTAATGTCAATTAATGGTTTAAATACTGTTTACATTTTAACAGAAATGTCATTGTTATACAGTGCGGTAATTTTGACAGAATTTCGCCATGTGCTTAAGTAAATCAAAATTATTATTAAAATTAAAATACATTGTGTGTAAGTATTTCTCCTTGCGCACATAATATTTAAATACTTTTTTTTACTGCACAAAGATATCAGTTATTTAAAACTTAATAGAAATGACGTGAACAGATAATTTGCACTGGAAATATTGATTTTAAGTTAATTACTAATGATCTGAACTTTACAATACTCAACTTTATCTTTAGAGTTTTCTTATGTAATTATACTTGCCTTTTATTCAAACTTTAACATTAATTTACTCATACAATAAGATTCTCAAAATTAACTCATTTTTAATCGTTTTGTGAGTTGTTAAATGATCTATTTTTCTGTCTAAAACTTTCGTTATATGCCAACTAATTTTTATTAACATAACTAAGAATAACAAACAAAATTTAGTACCATTTCTTTCTTTATATCTCTTTATTAATAATCTGACAATTTCAATTCCAAAGTATACATTTTGTCCAAAATTAGCAGAATTTTTCAATAACGATAGTTATTCGAAGCATCTAAATACTAATTAGCCTAAAATTCTGCCTTATTAATGAGAAGAAAGGATTTACTATAAAACTTTATTCAACTTGTCATTAATGGAACAAAAATGTGTGGAACCGATGTTTAACAGTAAATTAATTACTTTCTAAACGTCAGTTTACATTGCAGGGCGCGATAACATTTTATACAAAAATGCACTACTTGTAATGATATGTGATAAATTTTTATAAGAATGCACTATTTTTTCACAACTAGCCACCTTAAATGATCCACTCGTTCATTTTTTTCAAATATATCTGAATCGAAACTAAATAATACTGCATGAAAAAAATAATTTAATCCCGAGGCTAAAATTAAAAAAATATTTTCATATCTTAAGGATTTGGAAAAAGGACTTTAGCAGTTCCTAAATTTAAAATTGCATTATTTTTTTATTCTTCTAAAGTTATAAATTAAAATTTCAAAAATTTTGAATTTAACGAATAGAAATTAAACAGACGAGAATTAAGATAAGATTTATCTTGTATTCGAAATTAGATAAGCTCACATTTTTTACCACACCAAAAAGAGTTAGCAATATTTTTTGGGGAAGAAAAAAATCGATTCGATATCGATTCTACTAAAAAGTCATGTTTCTTAAAAAAATACTTAATTGAACAGACTTAAAGTGGTTTCATTTGCTGGTGAAATTTCCTACATAGATAGAAGATTAAAAACTTCATTTTCCCTTTATTTTCATTTTCATCACAATTCAGCTATGCTCACCGACTGATACTGAGAAAACTGATTACAAAACGGTTTATCTGTGAGAAATAAACGATTAAGGTGATACGTGTCGTTGAACTTGAAATATCTTCGAGGGTTTTTATTACTTTAACCAGACCTTAATATCATGGGTGATTTTTAATCCATTCATTCAATAATAAAGTAATAAAAAAAACTGTTCCTATAGATTTTCCTAAAACGAATTTTCATCTGGATGTTATTAATCGTAGTTATAATTCATAAATTAATAGTAATTCAAATTTTAAGATTTAAAAAATCATATTGTTAGTACTACTTAAAAAGGAAAATTATCTTTTCGTACTAACAAAAGTGCAATCGCTGGCTAATTTGGGAAATGTAATATGCTTATTAACTGAAAAGAGAACCTTTTACTCGCTGTGTTATCATTTATGCAACATTTTAAAAACCTTTTTTATATATAATAACTGTATAGTATGATGAAAACTACCAGAATGGGGCAAAACTCTGAATGGTGAAATTCTACTGGCTCTATCTATCTGAACACCATAAAGTATGGCAATGACTTTGGAATAATTAGTAATAAAATATTGCTTAATAATTTGCGTTAAAAATTTAGTAAATGGGGTAATATTTGAGCAATTTTATCGTGATATCCAAGAGCATGCCATTAAAATCAATTAATTTTCTTAAATTTACTTTTCAGATTTGTATTCCTTCTAAATGCGCGGTAATCAGAACTAAAATTTTGATAACTTGAAATTCCAGAACCGCGTAAACGGAAACCGTTACCATATATGTAAATAGTTTAAATACTGTACATTTTATTTTCATTGCAAGAATTATGGTTATGTTTACCAGAAATGTCTTCATCACATGGTCCCGTATTTTCACCAGAATTTTTTTCTCCGTGTGTCCTTTTTAACAATTATCAGCAGTTTTAATTGCAATTCATAGGTTATGCTTAAAACCCAAAACTTATTTTTTATAATTTCTCATAAAAAATTGATTAAAAATTGACGTATCTTTTTGTATTTAGTTTTATAATTTAACCTTTTAAAAAATGATAAAATGTTGAGTGACTATCAATCTGATTAACTATCTTATGATAGAATTACTATATTTTAGATTCGCTTATGTTAAGATAAAGTTAATATTCTATTTAACTTACAATGATTCTTAATTAGTATGCAAATATGTTGAAAATACATGTATCATACAATTCACTGAAGGAAAATTTATTGATGAACCTTTACTATTGCAAATAAATAAAGTCACAAAAACAATAAGGGCATAAATACTTCTTTATTGAATGCCAACGACAAATAAAAATGTAATACCTCTACTCAAAATAGTAAATATACTTTCACATATGCCCTTTCTCTCATAAATATCTCAATAAATGAACAAAATAAATGGACAAAGGTATAAGGACATTGCTCCAAGCAATCAGTGGCAGAAAATGATCCCGTCCAAAAAATTTCGCATGTTTCTTCAATCGACTATTTGACTTTTCATCCTCTTTAGAGCAGTCATCCGTCTCTCTAGGTCATTAATTTCTCATAATAATGCCGTACTTATGAGTGAACATACTAAACTTCGTTTTGTTCCTTCCTCGACGTCGATTATGAGGCAGACTCAAGACTAGCCTAAACTCGACACGAGCTCGATTATGAAAAGTAGATTTCTGGCTCAGGTTTTAGTACCATAATTTGACGCGTTTTTTCTTTGAGTTTAATAAAATTGATTTTTCCAAAATGATGCCTTATTTTATATCTAGAAACGCGATGACTGGGGATGCAAGGCGACAGCTATCCGATGAGGCTATTTAGGTTCGAATCCTGGAGACGATTAGGAAATTCGTAGCCTGCCAGCAGCTCCCATAGATAAAGATCAAAGGAAAATATTCTCATTGGTAGAGGGTTTAAGTTTTCTTCCGTCAGGCTAATTATGAACGTTTTCATGATTTTCTTTCCAGTGTAATGCAAATGTGCATTAATTTCCCTTGAAATGCCCTTAACGATAGAGGCCGACTTTGTTACAATGCTTGATGAAGATGCTCCTTTATTTTCTGGGTTGAGCTTAACATTTGAAGCTATGGAGTTGGACAATGATATTGTCAAGCGTTGCTAAAACTTTGGGGATAAATTTAAATTATTAAAATGGGTACCAAATCAATTACAAATTATCATTACCAAATCAATTTACTGTTTAACAAACCAGAAAATGAGAGAGATGATTATTTAGAGAATCAAAAAAATATTTTTTGTAGAATAGAAATGAAGTTAAAGAAATCTCCACGAATTAGGAGTAGATAGAGAATGTAACAGTGCTTAAGGTCTTCATATGTCAATGTGTTGGACCAGGGTAGATTAATAATGGTAGTTGTTTTATGTTTTCCCAGCTTCAATTGATGGGCACGGCAATTATGAAATGCTGATCATATTACATCCATCTTACTGTCGGTCTCGAAATTACTAGGTAGTGATCTCAATGATGCGGCTAAGTCAATAAAATTTCTGTGGCTAAGTTAGTCTCTCTAGTGGCCTTCAACAGGCTGTTACAGGCTTGCATTGCTTCACATTAAGGGTAGAAAATATTTTTTTAAAAGATGGAAACAGCAAAACAATTTTCATGATGAAAACACTATTGAGATCAGAATGAGTTAGCAAGGATAAAAATAATTAAAAAAATTAGCTTTTAACACATTTAAAACACTATTGATATCAGTATGAGTTAGCAAGGATTCAAATGATGAGAAATTAGTTTTATTATTTGATAAGGAATTGATAACTTACGTCTTTTACTAGAAAAAATCCTTTAAGCTTTATCATTAAATAAGCAAATTTTAAGAATTCTTTTTTAAATGATTTGAATCCGTCCTTCCTTGCATATTTATTGTTATCAGTAAGGATTTGTCAAAATTCAAAAATTTCTCATTTAAATGAGCAAACACAATAACTTTGATTTTCTTAATTTTCCCAGTTCCTTTTTTCTTTTGCTAAATTCTAAAAATATGTATATATTGTATACTAAAGAAAAATTAAACACTTACTATCAAATTAAAATCTATTTGTATAAAATAAGAATGCTTATTTACTTCAAATAAAGTTAGTTATTTAAAATTTTAAGATTGAGGTAAAATGTAGCGATTTTAAAGATGTTTTAGAATTTTTTTTTACATATTTATTTGCATTTTCTGAAATCGATGAAGCTATAAATTAAACGAATAATTTTATTTCGTCAATAATCTGGTTATTTAATAATTGGTAGAAGCAGACTTTTCTCCGTCAAGAGCTTCAACTGACACACGAAATTCTGAAGATGCTTCTCGAGATAATAATTTTTCATGTTTGTTTCCAACTTCAAAACAAGCTGTTGCATAACCAATTTGACATTACTGTCAAAAATTCGAAATTTTAGTACTTCAGTTATTTTTTCTTAATTTGTTTGCACGAAATTCGTACAATTTTAATGAATTTCCTTTTCAATTTCAAAAAATAGAATTCCTTCTATTTTTTTTCAACACTTATAATTAAAACAGCTAAAAAATTTAAATAATGGATATTTTGTTTCAAAAATGAACAAAAAAAGTTTTTTTATTCGGTCATAATATTTTCAATTATATGGAAAATGGAATTTTGTTTTAAACTTTTTACATTTTTTAAGGACTCAGAAAATTTTTAAGCATTTTTATTTACTTTTTGAATAGTACAATAGCATAAAAATGCAAAATAAAGTATATATTATTAAAAAAAAAACATTTATTTTACTATTATTAATATTACCAATATTATTAATGTAACCAATTTGTTTTAATTCTACACTAAGAAAAAAGTATGGTCAAAGCAGTCAGAATATTGTAAACTTTATCGTGTTTCTGGCTACATAGGAACACCAAAAAGCTATATAATTTTTATCGTAGGAAATAAATTCGATTGGAATTAATTGGGACTTAAAACAAACAGGAATAAAAAGAATTTCATTCTAGCACTTTTGGTTGATAAAATGCTTCTAGATTGAAAAATATTTATTTACCTCCAAAATTCAGTCATCTTTACTAAGTAATTAATTAGAATTTCTGATTTCAGGAAGTAATAGTAGATTAAATATCTTTGTAGATAACCGAATTAACTTTCTGCCTAAAACATTATGAGCAAACAGTTAAAAAAAATGGATATTAAATGAAAACTGAGAAAACTAGGAAGTGATTTTTTTTAAGGTTGAGTGCAGATAAGAACTAATAAACAAACTGAATCTTTTAAGAAACCCCGATATTCAAGTAGAAATTATCTCAAGGCACAAGGCATTTAAAATTTTCACGACAAATACAAATCAATACAAATCTTGCAATTTTATCCAGAATTAACTTTGATGATTTATAAAAAGTCTCTTTTACCAGCTAATGTGTTTATTTATTTTTTAAATTAATACTTTTCTATTTATTGCATATTCGTTAATGTATTTGCTCTATTTTTATTACAGTTTATGAATTGTATATAAAACAGAGGGATAATTTTAGAATAGTCAAGTAAGCAAAATGTGTCATATAATTGCAGACAACCTGAAAGTAATTAAACCAAAAAGCTTAATATGATTAAAGATATTTCATGCTGACTATAATTTTTTTTTCTATATTTCAGAATTTATATTTCTGAACTTATTGGAACTCCAAGCTCATATTTTTTGCGAATTGAAAAAATTAGCCCGGTTTACGGTGATTAATAAAATTGTCTTAGAAACATAAAAAGTATTTTTTTTATTTCATTTTATTCTTGACTGTAAAAAAAATCTTGTAAAATTTAAGGTTTCGAATTGGCAGGTGGGTTGGTTGTGTAAAACCATAAAATTTACGGATTAAATCGGCACCATCAATAGTGTCTTACCATGTAAGTTTTTTTTTCCGTCCGTTATGAGACTAGTTTTTACAGTGACAATACATTGAAAATAAATATGTTGTCTCATCAGACTCTTACTATTTGTGAACAAGTTTTCTCTGGGAAAGTTACGAAGAAAATCTGCGCTCGCATCAGATATGAATATTTTACGTGGTCGAATTTGTTGATTCAAATCTGTTTAAAATCAATTAAATAATTATAAGAGTTCCTGATAAATCAAGTTTTAAATATATGACTTATTTAAAATTCGATTTCTCAGGAACTATTCGCCAGATTTCGCTCAAATTTTGTATTTTTCCATGCAAAATTACCAACTTTAAAATTATGAGAAAAATTGTATACCTTACAATTCAAAATTTTAGAGATTATTGTTTAATAAAATAATAAAAAATAATAAATATTTACTAAAACGTATTTTTTGTTTGGCGTTATCTTTCGATAAAAAAATTTATAATTGGTTGCAAAAATTTTTAAATTCGCTATTACATGAAAGGGGCTAAACTTTGGATCGCACTCCTGATCAAACTCTGGGGCCATCTGATTGAGGCCATCCCCAATATTTTGGGTGTCATAAATCCGAATACGCTGAAAAAAAAGGTATCTTTAGTCTGAGAAAGTGCGTTTTTGTGTTTGATTTCGTAATTTTTTATATCGTCTGCATTAATTAATTAGCAAATTTGAGTTCAGCCTCTAGAATCATTAAGATGGAATCCTAGAACGTGAAGATTTGATCATTAGTTCAAAAGTTATTCAGGATGGTCCGTTTTTTCTTTCTTGCGCATTGTACGTAGTATAATTCAGGCAGGTACACTCGTTAGTTTTATTTCTAATTTGTTATATTTTATGAGAACTGTTACCTTTGCTCATCTTACCTCTAATTACCCTATTTATTATACTTATATAGTCAAGCATTAAGGATTTTGCTTATTCCGTATGGTACACGGGTAAAATCGCCTAAATTATGCATGTATACTTTTAATAATTTCCTTGTAAAAAGTAGTTGAAATGTTTCTTAAATTTAAATTGTTGCAATTAGTTCAAAAACTCATTTGTATAATTTAAACTAGTTGTATCATTATATTTTAGGTATTGTCGCATGGGCTGTTAGTGCAGACAGTGCATTTTATGCATCTGATGATAAAACACTCCGTAGATCGGACGTAAGTTTTTTTTCTCTCTTTTTAATTACATATATTCTTGTTGTTAAATGTAACAGTAACTATTAGCCATATATAAACAATATACTTTCAATGAGTGTAAATTCAGAGTATTAGTTCTATTTTTTTATTTTTCACTTTGCATTTACTCATAATTGTCCAAATTGTAATTTTTAAATTGAGTTTTGTTCGTAACTCGAGAATGCTGGTATTCTGAAATATAATTTAAAATTCAACAAAAATATCAATCATCAAGCTTAACCACAATCTAACAAATAATTATTTGTACACGTGTTAAAAGTATTAAATTCAGACATTTAATAGAATATGCACAGAATCTATGAAATGTTTAAAATTAGGTAACAAGAAATAATATGATTTAGAATTTCGTCTAGACATTACATAAAATGTCAAAAGACAAGAATGCAGAGTATAAAAAAGTATACCAAAACAGCAGTCAATCTTTTTATTGCTTTTTGTTCCATAAGGTATGAGTTAAAAAGTCTGTAGAATAACCAACACCTAGCTTTACTATAAACATCTTGACTCGTGCATTGGAAAGTACAGACTTACAATGGGTGTCTTTCAAAATTTTATGAAATTTCTATAATCAATAATAAAGTTAGCGAAGTTTCAGCTGAAAAATTTCTAGTCAAAATAATAAGATGATGATGAAAAGGATAAAACGGAATTTCTTGCGCGGATTAAAGACATAAGGGGCTCTCAGGCCATTCTTTAAAACAAATTTAGACAATCATAAAAGTAAAGCTACTCATTATATTTTGTCTCTTAAGGATAGACCATGGCAGTGCATACAACATTCTTCTCGAAGATTTGGTTATAACAAACTGTTTTCAAAATGGTTGCCGTGTTTGCTTACAATGGGATAAGAAAAAAGTGAGATTTTTCATTTGTATTAGGCAATAGATGAGACATTGATCAATCACTCGACTAGGTCTTCAAATTCTTAAAGTGGTCATCAAAGAAGTTAAAAACACAATAGTCAGTCAAGAAAGTTCTGTCAAATGTTTTTTGAGATAATAATGGCGTCATATTTTTCAACTACATAGAAGAAGGAGTATCTTCACAGGGACCGGCTTCTACATCTGATTTCCGACCACCATCTACAGCATTACAGCCGATTGCCAGCCACCATGGCCTCAGTCATTTTGTCCCTTCTAGAACTATTCGATTTCTCCATCTATTAACTCCCGTTATTTAACCACTTCTCTTCTGTATCTAACCATCTTGTTCTAGGTCTTTTTCTTTTTACCGCGGGTGTTTGGAAGGATATTTTGTAACATGATTTCCAGGATGATCTTTAGGACATGAAATAAATGAATTGAATAAATTAACAAATTAAGTAAATAAATGTTTTACGTTTAGAAAAATAATATAAAGAAATAGTTATAATCATATTTATTTTGCTTATTTTTTAGGGAGTATTTTATAGATATAAGAATTTTCAGGCTTTTAATAGCTTTTCTATTATTTTCTGACAAAAATACGCACTGGAATTATTTTCCTAGAATAAAGTACTCTATCTTCACTGCGCAGGTATTAAGGGGAAAAAGCTAATTTAAGGCTTCGTTTAGGCAGTAGAGTAGGACCCAAATTGTAGAGTTCCAGCTCCATAAATAACATTCAGAAAAATTATAAATTAAACGAGAAAAAAATTCCAGGTTTTATTGAAATTTAGAAGACTTAAAAGCAATAATTTCTATCATATTTTCAGCATTTTTCATAGTTAGGAAAACTCAAACAAGGACTTAAACACTTGGCCGACCGAACGAATTGCGTCTGAACATAAGCAAGCCACCGCTAATTTTTAACAGCTAAAACTAATTGAGTTCCCAAATATTGCCAACAAAACGCATTTATAAACATTTGAAAAAAAAAATGCTTGAATTAAAACTTATTTATTTTAATTCAAATGGCATGAGTTTGATTCAATAATGCTTAGTATTTTTTCAAAAAATGTGATATCGATGGATGTATACAAGAGCACTCTCCAGACTGCACTTTAAAAAGTTTTGGATTAATTTACCGGAAAAGTAACAGCACTCATGATCTACTTTTACCTTAAAACTGGTACTTTTTACAGTAAAATCGTTTTCACCGGAATCAAAAATCCGATATACCGTAATTTTTACAGTAATAATTACCGTAAAATCACACTAATTAAATAAATATTACTGTAAAAATTATGGTATAGTATTTTACGGTGAAAATGGATTTTGTGGATGATGCCCCCAAACTATTATATATAATACCGGAATTTTAACAGAGTGATCTGAACTCATTATTGTACTAACACGGAATATTTCGAGTGCAATCGAGTTTTGTTACAATATGATCAACATCTTATCTTAGTCTAAAAAATACAGTCTTGAGTTAATATTCTTAAAACTCTTTATAATAATTAATTTATAATAATTAAACTCTTTATAATAATGTGGAAGCTTAATAAAAACACAAATTGCACTTTTTCCGCTCTCGCAAGAGATTTTCTTGGAATAATTTAAATGCTCTTTTCCGTTTTATTTTTAAAATAAAATAAAATATAATTCGCAAAGATTTTGCCTCTGTGATACATAAACAATTAAAGCAGATATATAAAACCCTAATAACAGTGCGGTGATGTTTTTGAGTGGTTGCAAACTTAAACAAACTTGCTGACCTCAATTGAAGACCAAAGTGGAAGAAAGTTCATGTCAATTTTTTACAAAAATTATGGTTAGTTCGTCATCTTTTGAGGATTACTACTTTTTAACAAATTAATAGCGGGAAAATTCAGTTCTCCTTAAATCGCTTTTCTTCTGAATAATGCTTTTATGAACATAAACCATTTTTTCACCGTGGGATTCAATTGTTATTTCACTTGAAATATAGTAGGAATCTAAATTTTTTGCCTTGGTCAATATGTAAATATTGTAAGAGGTTTCCTACAGCTCTTAGAAAACTTTAATAAGGATGACGAAAAAGAGACAATCTTCCCTTATTTAAAAAATTTATGACCACCCCTGTACGTTTTTTTTAAAGAAGATATTTGTGCCCTACCAGACCTCTAAACGTTAAGTGGTATTTAAAAAAAAAATTCCAGCAAACATTTAACGTAAATTTACTATCACTAACAAACTCTTTTATCACAGTAGCCCCACATCTATGGGTTCAAACAAGCCCTGTGGAATCATTAGCTCGTTTAGACTCAGTATTGGTTAATTACAAAAAAAAAAAAGGCAAATCCAAAATGACTCTAAAAGTATGTCATAAAGCATATATTCATTCACAATATAATATCTTAAAATGTTAAGCAATGAATAAAAATAGTGTTAAGTCACAATTAAAGTAAAAATTAAGATGTCAACTTCCTACTTTATTGGCTAGTATTTTATCTTCTTACTACGTACAAAAGCGTAACACTGTTTTGCTATTTTGCTAAATTTTACAGGGAATGTTTGAGTGATAAACAACACAATTAATCCATTTGTCTACTCTGGCCATCTAACCACATTAGCCCCTATTTATTGTAAGATCAAACATTAAGTTTAACTAAATGCAAAATAAATAATGTTAAATGAAAACTTTTCTAGAGTGATTAAAACTACGACATGTTGGCATTTTTTTATTTCATGATATGGAGTATGCAGTACTCTTATTTTTCTGTTGCACGTAAAGGGATACATAAAATGCTTCATATTTTTGCTAAATTACTTTTATTTATTTTTAAAGAAAAGTGCTGTTTAATTTTATAATTAAAAAATTATTTTGTGAAACTATGGTACATGGTACACAATACTATATCATGGTATACAATATTATGTCAACCCATTTGACGATGGGAACTAAATTTTATAACAAGCATTATTGGAAAGTACGGGCTTTTTTAAAAAACGGGCATATTTAAAAAAATATTCAAGGTAGATTTACAGTTTTTCTTAATCAAATTCTACTATTTTAAAATTAAATAAAATGCTTCAGAAAACAATATGAAGCCCAGCTCTTTCTTCATGTAATGTAAAAAATAGATTACTGCATTTATAAAACTCTATACATGAAAATATAACGTCTGTATTTCGCTACACTTCATGTATTAGTTTGATCCTTAAATGTTAAAAAATTCAAAAACTCTCTTAATTTTAGCACAGTAATCTTGAAAGAGTTAAACAATGGGTGACAATACTAAAAAAAAATGAACTAAAAAAATACGCAAATTTATAGATTTTTAAGTTCTAAGAAAAATGTTCCCGAATTTGAGCGGAATGTTTACACGAATATTTTTCAGTTGAGATTTAAGTTTTATGCTCGAAATAACTTTATTTTAATTGAATTATATTTTCCTGTGCTTGTTTTACTAAGTACGATAGAATTAGACACAATAAAATATTTGTGAATAATCATACAGGAACAGGAATAATTTTTATTTTAATTTGAAATTAATTTTAACAGCTGAGAAATGAAAATTGTTATAAATTACTTCACTACAAACATTTCCTCTGCATTTTCGAAAATTGATAGATTTTTAATTGAAGTTCCGCGATAAATAAATAAAAAAAAACCTGTCTCGCAAATTTCTAGTTGTTATAAAATAAAAAAAAACAACAATCATTGTTAAAGGAAAATTTAACTGCGCCTACCGTTTCTATGTCGCACGTAAATCAGTTTGTTAAAAAAATTAAATTATTTTCCCTCATCGCAGCCAAAACATAATAAAATACCTTCCTATTTCCAATTATGCCATTACATAGTTTTTCTAAAAGATTAAGACTAAATCGAAGAAATCATTGTTTTTCAGATGTCGTTTAAGAAACGAAAGCGAAATTTCGAAAATTGTGACTTTTTATTCACCGTTATCGTGTTTAACACTAAAGGTAGTTTACATCTTTATTAGAGCGAAACATATCTGCACCTACGATCTGCATCATTGAGCACCATATAACCTTTAGGGAGTAAATTGTATTTGGCGATTTTATTAGGGTAAACAATCGAGGAAAAAGAAAGTTGTCATATGTATGTTGTATCATTGACCTCTTGCTGGAAAATCCTCCCGTTTCATTTCAAGGTAATTGAATTGAAAGCATTTAAAAAGTAATTGTTTGTTATTTAGATGTTGTTTTCCCATGCACTTACATGGCTATGACTAGTTATAAGAAAATTTTCATCGATAATTACTTTTTCAAAATTAAGGATATGACTTTAAAAACAAATATAATCATGTCTAAAAATAGGTTTAAAATTTAAATATTTTATGGAAAATACACACTTGTTTTTAACAATAAATTGGTGTACTCGTTTTTCCATAAAATTCCTTTATTTTATTCCTGATATCCCTTTATTATTTCCTATATTTGAATAAACAATATACTAGTTAATAGAAAAATAATAGCTAATTAATCCTTGCCATAAATAATAGCTAATTAATCCTTGCCATAAATAATAACTAATTAATCCTGCCTAATTAATCCATAAAATTTCTTTATCTGCATTCTAGTATTTAACCTACATTTTTAAACTAAGAATTAAAATTAAAAAAACTTCTTAGATTATCTTAAATTTAAACACCTTTACTTATGTTCAAAATTAAGAGAATTTTCCTATTTGGTCGATTATCTCCAGAACAACTGAACATATTTTTAAAAAACATTAGTTTGAACATTGGTTGATATAATACAAAAATAATTACCATTCAACAGTTACAATATCAGGGCTGATTGTGATCCGGAAAAAATCCGGATTTCCGTATTTTTCGCTAACCGTCATCCGGAATTTTCCGGAGATCGAAGGTTCAGATGTTTCAAAAAATCATTGATCACAAAATTTTCCGGAAATCAAATTTTCAAAGGTGGAACTTAAGAACACAGTTTATTTTATTTGTTTGTAAGGGAGAGCCAGAGAGATACTTAGTAAGCTTATATTCAAGATTAATATTAGTTTTTTATCAGCAAATAGTTATTATAATCATAAACTCAAGAAAGACATATTTGTAAATTTCAATTACTTCTCCAGGTTATCATAGGTATGTGTAAAATTTTAAATATATTTTAAGTAAATTAAGAAACATTGAGAAAAAGGAATAAACCTTGCTTAAATTTTTTTTCTGATTTTTCGATTTAAACTTTTTTTTTTTTTTACTCAAGAAATTTTCCGGAATTTTGACTTGGGCTCACAATCACCCTTGCAATATACACGCATGATCATGCATGATCAACACTCGCGGGAGTAGTATGTATTATAAAATGGTTTTAGAATTGAATAAAAAAATTGCATAATAGGGTGTATAGCCCCGTCGGGGGGGGCGGATATGACCCATACTGAAGATAAGATAGTTAACTAGTTCATGTATCAGTTTATCCCACTTGTTCAGCAATGCTGTTTTCAGACACTGTTCGGTTTTCGGAGGAAGTTACTATTTCAAATGCCCTTCTCAGAGCGTCTTAAGATATGCTCCATAGGGTTGAGTTCTGGAGTTCTGGCTGGCCAATCCAATCGGTGAACATTTACATTTTCCAGAAAGTCGTCAACCATAAGTGCAATGTCTGCTGTCCTTTTGCCATCAATTAAAATGAAATCAGGACTTACTGCAACTGTGAAAAAGCGAATATAGCGCTTTAATTCATTTTCCTTAGATCTCACACCAGTCACAGTGCCTATTTCAAAAACATGAAGACGTGTGCGGGAATCTAAATTATGCTTGCCAGTTCTGCTTACCAAAAGTGACCCACTGGGCACTCTGAGTTGAAACGACTTCTGTTCATGTCCAGACCAGCAAGCATCGACCGGCATAATGGTCAATTTCCCGGAAATTAGATAACAGGGAGATGGTTCTCTCCGTATGAAAGTACATCGAGAGTCTGTAGTCAGATTGAAGTGGTACTCATCAGGGAAGAGATCATTTGACCACTGATCCATGCTCTAATCTCTATGATCTCTGTACCATCCTAAACGGATCCTTGTAAAGTCAGCGAAATGCAAACAGAAGGTCATCGTGCAAATAGCCCTTTCACATGAAGACTGAAAAAAGTTACCCACAAAACTCCGCTCTTCCCTTATCTTCATAGAGGTCACAAGAGAGCTGGGAAGCTGTATATTCCTGTTACACCTCGCTGTAATCAACAAGCACCGATCCTCATTGGTAATTGTAGCTCGTGGCTAACCTTGGCCATGCTTTCTCTCGACAGATTCGGAATACTGAAACTGTCTCCATAAATTGAGTTCAGTACAAATCTAGATTTGAAAGTCGTGGTGGCTTAGGGGATAGAGCACTCGCTTCTGAAGGGGTGAACCGTATTCGTATCGCAGTGATAAATGATTGATTTGAATTACACACCCGACTCGCGCTGACCACAGTGCTGGCATAAAATATCCTCAGCGGTAGATGGATCATGGGTGAGAATCCTCGTGGTGTCAGGCTAACCGTGGGAAGTTTTCGTGCTTTTCCTCTCCATGTAACGAGTTAGTTCCATGAAAGCAAATTTCTCCCAATACTGGATCCAGTAGTTACCTTGTTTTCTGGATTGGTTTAGAATATACAAGGCTACGGAGTTGAACATTGGTAGTCGTAAACTCAAAATTGGTTCTGCGGTTCAACGACGGTTGTAAAATGAAATAAAATCTGGACTTAGATTGGCCTGCTTCAAGTCCTCACAATTCGCCACCTTATTGATGACCATCATCTAAACATTGATGGTCTCTGATTTTCGTTGTCTGAAATAAAATTTTAAAAAACTGGTTAAGATTGCTGTAGAAAAAGGAAGAAATTTGGCAAAATGTGCCAACGAACGAAATGCAGATTTTGACAAGTGTGCTTATAAAGTCTATTCTTCTATTACATCCGCCCACACAACACATCGACACACAAGATTTACATCATTGTTATATTTCACTAAATTGTTTTCAGGCAGTACAACAAAATATTCAAATTCTCTTAATTTTGAACACCAGTAGTTGTAAACAAATATTCATTAAATTGCGCAAATAATCCAACGCAAGTTTTTTTTTCCTACTTGCGTGTGCTCAATTTAAGAAACTTACCAATAACTCTGGTTTTGCTTACCAATAACTTAAATGGAGTTTTAAGAGCCTAAAATATTTGTAAATTGCCAAAGAAAAAAAAAGAAATGAGTAATTTTGTTTGAGTTGATAGTAATTATAAAATCCTTTGAGATTGAGAATATGTTTAGAAACATTTCTGCCCAAATAATAGCAGTAAAGGTTTTTCTTTTTTTAAATCAGACTTTCCTATCAAGAAAAGCATTACCTTCTCGTTGCAGCAATAGTAGCAATTATTAATATAATATCAAGAAAACTGTTTATTACGATACGCTTGGTTATCAGCAACCATTAAAAACTCATAACAATTTGCGTAATTCCTCTATGAAGGAATTTTTTAGCATTTTTAAAGGAACATTAAGCTTTGGAGGCAAGCTATTTTTTTTGGACAAAATAACGATTTTAGAAACCTCAATTAAACTAAAAAAATACTTATAAAATGTTATCGACTTTTTCTCACATTTATTAGGTATATTAAATCATCATGCATTGCAATTTGTTATTCCAGACTTGCACTTGTATCTATCAACTTATAAAAAAAAGTTTAAATTGTCGTCATATGTTTTACAAGCGATTGCAATTTCAACACCAAATCATTAATATCATGAAAAGATATTTAACAGTCAGCTTACCTTTCCTGGATTCGTAAAAAAATCCCATTATATCTGCAAATTTATTTTTTATTTTATCTACAAAAAAACCCAATCATTTTCAGCTATTATTAGCTTAAAATTAATAAAAATTATCTTGATATGTACCAGTAAATAATTTATTTATCACTTTTTGAATCTTATTAATCCGTAATATTTATTCATTATCTCTTTTTTTTAACATTAGTCGCTCATCACATTTTCGATTTTGAATTATATTCAAGACTAAACACATACTGCTAAAAGTGTTGTTTATTTATTACAAAAGGAATATGCCCTAATTAGGCAACATTATCAGATAAAGATAGTTAGAGGCAATTTTATGATTATTAAACATCAAATTTACTTTTATTTAATGTCAGTGATATTTGCTTTAATTATAAGTTTCATTTAAAATTATTCTCAGTCAACATAGTAACTAAAATAATGAGTACAAAATAACTATTTGAAATTCTGAGGCTACATTGAGAATCAACTTTTCAGGTAATTGATGAAAGTTCCCTAAGGCAAAAAATATTTAACTAGTTTTTTTAAAGAAACCAAACACAGAAAAAGATTTTTTTTTGAATGTCTGTGCATGAAATTGCAATCGTAACTTAATAAAACTATTACGTTTTAATTTTTACCCAATTGAATTCGAAATTAAATCTGTAGGTCCAAAATTCTGCTAATCCCTCTATATCAAAAACTGCAAGCGCCTCCCCTGTTGTTTTGGATGCTCTTCGTTACGTTACAATTTGTTTTGCTGCATAAAAAAATAGAAGACTTAAAATTTAAAATTACAGTGTAGAAAAATATATGGGGTGTGCGATGAAATAATAAAATTAAATATTCGGTTATTCATTCGAGAAATAACAACAGCTAAACTTGTCATTAAAAATACCACTCTATTTACCACTGAAATGTAACTACAGAGATGAAACATGACCTACTGAAAAGCACATGTTTGTTAATGAGTTTAATTCAAGTTTCTTTTCTTCTCTTTTAAAAAGAAATCTGTTGTTGTCATTTCTAATACCACTTATCAATACCAGCAAGCCTTCTTGGCGAAAACCAAATGAATTCAAGGGAGAGGAAACGTTTTCTTGTTTTTCAGTGGCGCCATCTTTGGCCAAAAATACGACTTCAGTCACACGTACGTCGATACTCATTTATAGGGTGGGCCGATTCACATATCCATTCATTCAACGTCATTCTGACCTGAAACGGAGAATAATCAATCTCCAATTCAGTACTCACAGAGGTATGATTTGTTATGGGAACATGGAGGACTTTGAGACCCGACAGATTTAACGTACACTAGATTATTACACGAGGTGTCTTCGGCCGACAGGGATCGAACTCATGATCCCTTGCGGGAATATCAGAAAAACTCGGTTGTTTATCGAAGCGCCCTGGTAATGATTTTGGTGAAATTAAAAAAAATATATTATTTAATATGCGATAAAATTGGTGAATGTGGTAATTTTATCGTGATATCTTAGAGTACTAACGCAGAATTTCTATTAAGCTTATTTTTTTATACTTTTACGTTATTTTGTATTGATTTAGGTCAAACTATGTGAAAAATATTATATTTTGCATTTTGATAATTTATGGTTATGATAAGAGCATGAAACACTGCGATAACACGGCTTTTAATTTTTTAATAAATTTTCAACAATTCTAATAATTTTTCAAATTCGCTATTTTTTGCTAAGATCATTTTATTTAGATCTAAGAGATAATTATTTAGATTTGAAACACAGTTATTCATCACTGAAATCTCTTTAATTTACAAAATCAATGTTTGATAAATTTTTGAATATGAATGAAGAAATGTCAAACTACTTTTTTTTTAATTTTATATTTTGGTACAAATATAATTCCGATATTCTGGTAGTTTTTTAATAACTATCAGACTATTTTTTATAATTTAAAAACACCGAAATATAATTTCGCTTGTAAATAGAGCATCAGAAAAAAATATATAGAAGGTGCACCGGTGTCCCATCTGCGTCAAATGGTTGATACCATTTATTCGATTAAATTTGCTTTTCAGTTTTGTATTTTTTTTTTTACTAAATGTGTGGCAAGAAGAACAATAATTTTGTAAACCTGAATTTTCGGTAAATCATTACCATATCAACAGAATAACTTACCAAATGATTATTTTAAATCCCGTATATTTTGATTTTATTAACCATAATTACGTTTTTTTTTACCAGAAATTTTATTATTATACAGTCCGGTAATTTTATCAGGCAATTTTTCCTCCATATTAGAACTTCAGCAATGATGTTCATTTCAGTTTTCTTAGTTTTAATTTTAAGCTCATACTGTTTACTAAATATTTTTTAGACGAGTACAACATCTCAAGAAGAAGACATTTTTCAAATAATGGAAAACCGTCATGAGATGGCATATAGTCGTTACCCAACAGCAAACAGTCAAGATAACCATGATTCAGAGTTATCAAGATTCGACGCTAATCAAAACCATCACCCGCAAAGTCAGTTTGACGACACAACAGAGAAGGATCCATTGTACATCGTGCATTTTGTGCCCTCACCAAAACCCAAAACAGAAGTTAGTACTGCGGGACCAGACACTCCATCAACCGTACCCGATGATGTCCTTAAAAAGATTCTTTCTGTAAGTAAGGGAGCAAAGCCTGGAACACCTCAATTTGTAGTTTTTGCTCCAATGCCTGGAGAAGAAGGTCTGTAAATATTTTTATATTTTTTGTTTGCAATATCTTGTTGTTTTTAACATTTACCTAAATATTTACTAATACCATATGGAAATTTATGCCTTTTTCAAAATGTAAATATAATTTGAAATCATCTAAGCAACATTTTGCTTAAAGCATATCAATCATGGGTAACAAAAGTGACGACATTTTTAGCCGGAATAGGAAATTAAGTATATTTTATTAAAGTGCTTTTAGAATGTTTGTAATTAAATGCCAGAAATTACTAAGTTAATCAAGCTTTTCAACTATATCAGTAATGGGATTTGAAGAGAAGGCAATAGTTTTATTAATCACTTGACGACTTAAAAAAATTAATTCCTTTATCACCCGAACTTCATAAATTAAATTTATTTTCAAACACTTTTAAAATGTCTTCAATTAATCTTATTCCCTCTTAAATCTTTTTGTATAGCGTAAAGACACCCAAAAATGCATAAATTACAGATAAATGCTGTTATTTAAAAGCGAATAGTTCGTAACGGATAGGATTCAATTATACCATATGAAGTATAAGAGTCCGCTTCTATTTTGTTGCTATAACAAAAAAAGTGGAATTAGGTTTCAACTTTCTGCAACACAAATTTGAGTTAGTTTCATTTCTAAAAAAAAAACCCTTAAAAAAATAAATGATCGATACAAGTATATGTTTACCCATAGCTCCATGCTGTTAGCTAAAATGGGAATTTTACAGAATCTTCATATCGCTCATGCAAGTTAAATTACTTTATTTTATTATCGTGAGTATTTAGATTTAGCCAAGACAAAGTAAAAATAACAATAAATAAAATTTTTATCATTTACTTCCATTTAAGAAAGCCTATGAAAAACCTCAAAATTGTATTAATTTATGATTTCAAATACTTTAAAAATTTTATTAAATCACTTATATTTTGCAGATACTACTGAAAAAATGAATGATATGCATTTGGGAGCATCCGGTTTAAATTTTCTGTCAAAACTTCCTCCACAAAAAACGGAAATGGACTACGATTATGAAGAAGAACTGAGGAAGTACCAGGACATTTTGAATTCAAAAGATAATTTGAAACAAACAGTGCAAGTTGGCGAAAATCTGCAAAAAACTACTAATCAAGCAGATATTCTGAAAGAATCCATGCGTTTAATTTCACAAAATTTTACTTCCGGTAATCTACATCAAAGCTTCCAACAAAGCCAGCCCAGGACGGAGAGCTCAAACATTGGATTAAACTATGCAGACTTCAACAGGGCATCTTCCCAAGCACCAAACTATCTTTCTCCAGAACAAAGTTACATCCAACAGAATATCAACTCTCCTCAACAAACCTATCAAAATGTGCCCCAAGTCTACCCAAATGCTCAAAGCAACCAAGTAGCACAACATACTTACCAAAGACCTCAACAAGTACCTCCCCCAGTTCAGCAAGTAGCTAACTATCCTCAACAAGTGGTAAACTATCCTCAACAAAAGGGGCTAAATAACCATCCACAACAAGCTGGATCTTATTCTCAGCACCAGACACAAGGTGGAAACTACGCGCAACCGCAGAATCCAGCCATAGGTGTCGACAGGTCAGGACAATACGAACCTTTGGGCATTAAGTTAAGCCTTGGTAATGGCAATAATGAACATGCTGGGGGACTTCTGGGTGGAATGCACAGTCCCTTAGGAATAATTTCATCTATATTATCGCCTGTAATAAGGAGACCAAAAGTGAACTTGAATGGCAAACTCATGTTTGGTGTCATGCTGGAAAAAGGCGTCAAGTTTGGAGACGACAAAGGACACCAAGCACCAGCACAATATGGTTAAACATCACAGATTCAACGTTATAATATTGTTTACGTGCCTTAACTTATTAAAGACATTATTTATTTATACAAAAAAAGTTATTTAAGTTATTATTGTTAAAAGCATTAAATCTGGCTTTTATCACCAAAAAAAAGCAGTTCAGCACAGTGAGACCAGGATCTGGTGATAGGAAATCGGGAAATCCTCAGGATTTCTTAAGGGGAACTATTCTTATTTCTTATTCTTTTTGTTATTATGTCTATTTTGGTAGCTCTCTGCATTTATTAATTTAAATAAGCTATCTCAACCAATTTTCGAGGTCGGTTTAGTTCTGTCCGTTTTAATGAACTTAATCTCTAAGTTTTATTTTCTGCTCTATTTCTTTCCCACCTGGAAGAACACCCATTACTTATTTGTATTTAATTATTGTATAACAATTATAATAAATTCTTTCTTTTTTAATATATTTTAAAGATAGTGGACACGGAATATACCAATAATGCTAAAAGCTGACTTTTTCTCAGCATCTAAACAAGATACTGTTGCAATTTGTTTTTCATAGCATATTTACCTATACATCTTTACACTGTGATAACTGGTAATACATATCTTTGGCAGAAATGTTTTGAAAAGAAAAATAAGTATTGAGAACTTTTAATTTCTTAAAATTCTTCTTCAAACATCTTTCATAACTCAGAAAGTATTCCTTACAACCCTAAAACATTACAACGGCATGCAACTGATATAATCTCAAATATTCCCAAACAATTTCAAAGCGATATCTTAAATAGTTTCTTAGAAAAATGTACATCGAAAAAGGTCAGTTTTAGCATTATTGACATATGGCTTTTGCGACTCCCGTTAAGAACATGCTTTTGCATCTTAAACTTTGCATTTTGGAAAGGATTAATCAAATACCTGTAACAAATGATTCATTGTATTTTAGGATTAAATTAATATATTTACTAAAGTTTCAAAACATTTGGGTGCGACTATTAACAACTATTTTTTTAGACATTTTTTGGGAAACTTATACAAATAGATATTTTTTAGAAACTATTTAGTCATTTTATCTCCAAAGATATTTTATATCGTATAAAAATAAATCATTTCATTTCATATTATGATTAATATAAAATGTAGAGAATTGTATTATTTGTTATTTATAATTACAGAAACAGAAGAAACTAATAAATATCACAAGTTTATCATGCGAATTATCTTTAATAAAATTTTCTGTTTCTGTTACTTTTTAAGGAAGAAGGACAAATAAACCTAAGTGTAACCAGTTAATGTTAAGGACTATTAATCCTAGTAGGTTAAAGCGCAACAAAGATTCCAATGCTTCCGCCAAAGTATGTCTGGATCTGTTTACTATATTGTTCAAAAGCATATTGAACAATAGTCATCAACCTTAAAAAAATATATGTACAGAAAATCGATGGCATTTAACCTTAAAAAGTGTAGTGAATCGTAATATCGAACGAAACCTGGGGGCATTGTAGAGGAAGAGTTATTTATTCATTATTGTTTTTTAAACATATTATTTTTTAAACTTATTGTTTTTTAAACAAGTTTCACATCTTAAATGGTTTGTCAGACCTACTTGTTTTAGGTAGTAAAAATGGAAAAGTTTAAATTCTTCGATATTTAATTGACTGTGATTGGTAATCACCACTTAACCAGTTAAACTTAGGTTAACTTCCCTTCTTTCTATATCCGTAACATACTAATAAATAGTTTTTTTAATCATTTGAACTCCTGTTCAGGAATATTTATTGTGTGTAAAAATTGTAAAATAGCGATTCAATGTGTATTTTTCTGAAAAAATTTATTTACTAAACCAATCTGAAATTAATTTCCACGTGTTAACTGTTCTGTATTATTTATTTGAAATTAAGTGAAATTGTTTCATGAGCTTATAATAAAATATGTATTTACAGTTATGATGTGTATTTATTTCAAACATTAAATTTATCACTACTTCACTCAACTAAAATTGGTACAATATAGTAATTACTAATTCTTTTACAGCATGTCTAATAAATTAATATTTTGTTGTTGAATTTTAACAAGAGCAGAGAACCAGAAGCATAAAAATAAATTTAATGTTCTAAATAAATAATTACGGATAAAGACTTTTGGTGTGTTTGAAAAATACATTTCGATAGCAGTTTGATATAGACTAAGGGTGGCCAAGCTCCTTGATAGTCGAGCTATTTTTCAAAATTTGAAATTTTTCGCGAGCCGCAATTAAATACGCATTTAAAAGGTATGCAGAAAAATTATTACTGAATTTAAATATTAAAAATTAAACACATTTATTTTACTTCTCTTCATAATTCTTTAAAATGTGTTAGAATTTTTTTAGAAGAAAAAAAATTATTGATAGATCGTGTTAATCGGTTTGGAGTCGGTCGATTGCGGACGATTACGCCACTGTTTATGTTCGTTCGCGCAGTTTTCGATGAGTCATATCATTCTTGGACGGAAATGAAAATTTGTTACAATGTTTCACTTAGCCTTTCACATTTGTTGTCAGTAATTTAAAAGACTTTTTAAAACACATACGGAACGATAACAATTTTATAAAATATGATGGAACAAAAATGAAAGGGGAACTAGGGTACATTTATCGAGAGCCACAAATAATCCTTCAAAGAGCCGCAGTTTGCCCCCGCCTTGCCATAGACAATACTTTTTTTAAGAAATATTCTTAATTATATGTATAATATAATTATTCTTCATTAAGCGTGTTGGAGAATTAGGATCAACAACTATCTTTAGGGCAAAATCTCCTTACTAATATTCAAATAATAGTAATTTTTGTAATATTAGTAATATAATAGTACTATATGTGACCCTTCCTTTTTTTTATTTGTAAACTTACATTTTATCCTCCATTCAATTTTATAAGTTTAAGTACAATATTTCTATTGTTTTTTCTTTTGCAAATAAAGAACCAAATAGCATTTTACCCACCTACTGCTCATATAGCATATCCATATTGGTTTTTGTCCTATTCATTCAATTCAATGTATTAGTTAGGCATTCGAAGTGTTTGCAACGAAGTGCTACGGGTAACATCATACTTACTGTTTTTTTACGGAGAATCTAAAGGATTACAAAGATTATATATTCATCAGGGATTTAAGCTAGTCAATAAAAAAAACTTTGATGTTTAAAGGAAGTCGGTAGAGCATATACCAATAATGCTATAACTGAGTTTTTTCAATGTCTCAGCATCTGAACAAGATATTTCTTCAGTTTTTCAATATTATCTTACACTGTAATAACTGCTAATACATATCTTTGGCAAAACATTTTTTTTAAAAATATGAACTGAAAACTTTTAATTTTTTTAAAAAAAAGTTTCCTCAAAAATCTTTTATGCTTCCAAAAGTATTCCTTTTAACGCTAAAACATTATCACAGCATACAAAATTCTAAGCGATATCATACGTAGTTTCTTAGAAAAGGTACATCGAAAAAAGTCAGTTTTACTATTATTGATATATGCAATCACCCTAAGGTTTTTATGCTTTTGTAGTTAGAATCAATGTGTCTGAAGTTTAATGCAAAAAGAGACAAAGACAATATTCAATTCAAAGTTTTATTTTATACTCGTCATTGAACAGCCGAAATTGAGTTTATTATCACCAACATTCAACTCTATAGCCTAATAACTATTTATTCTTGTCCAGAAGACAAAGGAACTTCTGGGTCAAGTATTGGGAAAAATTTGCTTTTGTAGAGGACCTTTTTGTTGAACCAACCCGCATTTGCATGACATGGAGAAGAAAAACACCAAAACCTACCACGGTTAGATTGACGGCAAGGAAACTCTAATCCATGTACCATCTACCACTGTGGATATTTTACGTCAGCACTGTAATCAGTGCAGAATTAGTCTCAACCAGCCTTAAGTGGGATTCAAACCTGGATCACTTCATTGGGAGGCGAGGGCTCTATCTTCTGAGTCCCTACTGCTCTTCAATTTATAGTTAGTACTATTGAGATTAAACAAGATACTTTTATCTGCGAAAAACTGATCTCATTTTTCCTTAAGCAATGACTTGTTGTAAACGCTGATGTGCATCTAGAATTTGAAAAGCTCGATTTTAAAAGCATAACACCTAAAACACAATATAATAACAGACAATGTCGATATTAAGGATATGAAATAGAATAAACAGTACATTATTTGTATCAGTGAAAAGTGAACATCAATATTTCCTGTAAAATACCTTGTAGCATTAAGCACCGATGTACTTATACATCATGTACAATGCACATCATTTTACATTATGTACTTATACATCATGTAAAATAGAAAGCTTAGTTTAACACAATATACTTGCGTATTAATCTATAGATCTTAAAAAGAACCAAAGACAAAAACAGAAAAACTAACAAAATAAAAACTTAGATAAAAGAGATAAACAAAAATAAAAACCTTCTCAAGGAATAATGCCTTCTTTTAAACATTTTACTTATTGTATGTTTGTATCTAGAATTTAAAAACTTGACATTTGTTCATGCATTAGACTCTATATATTTGAAATTCAATACAAAAATAGTTTATTCAATATTCAATGCATGAATATGAAACTGGGCTAAATAAAATTATAACTACTGTGAGCAAAAAAGGGCCTTTATTTTTTCAGGAGCAATACCTTGTTGTAAACGCTGATGAAATTAATGTAATATTGATGAAATTTAAAAGATCGATCTTACACAATTTGAAATGTAGTAGTTTAATGACCCAACTGCTTTAACTACTTTACTCTTCATCAAAAGCATTCGATCTTACATGATTTGAAATTAAACATCAGCTTCTTTTGTATTATAGTGAAGTATTTTGTAGTTTAATGAGTCAGTTGCTTTAGATACTTCACTTAGCAGCAAAAAATCTTAACAATCTTATGTGATTTGAAATTTTTCTTCAGTTGTTCTTGAGTTTTGTAGCACTATTTTGTAGTTAAATGTCTCAGCAGCTTTAGCTACCTAACTCTGTAGCATAATATCTTAAAAGATTTAAAATTTATTTTGTATTATGTAAGAGTATTTCATTGTTTGATGTCTTAGCAGCTTCAACTACTTTGCTGTGCAATAAAAAATCTTGCTAAACGAAGCGCAATTTAAAATTTGACTTCACTTGCTCTTAAATTATGAATCAATAATTTTTAGTTTAAGGGACTCAAAAGCTTTAGCTACTTTACCGTGCAGTGAGAATCCTAAAAACTCGATCTTACACAATTTGAAATTTGACATCAGTTTATTTTGTATTATGCAGAAGTTTTTTTTAGTTTCATGTCTCAGAACTTTAGCTACCTTTCTCTGAGGCATAAATTTTAATTTTACTTGATTTGAAATTTTCCATCTGTTTCTTGTTGTTATATAGCAGCATTTTGTAGTTTAATAACTCAGCAGCTTTAGCTACTTCACTGTTCAGTAAAAATCCTAAGCTCTCGACCTTAAGCGATTTGAAATTAGTTAAGTACCCATGTATTAAGAATTACTCAATTTTTGTAGTTTAATGATTTTAGATACTTTACACTGTAGCAAAAATCTTAACATCTAGAGTTTCATGATTTGAAACATGACATAATCACGTCATATGCTCTTTGAAAGGGTAGTAGTACTTCGTAGGTAAATGACAAATTTAATGATTCAGCATCTTTATCTATTCTTCTTCGCACACAAATTTAAACGATATTATAGACTTAATATAACGAATAAAAAGGTTTTATGCATCTTCAAAAGGCAAATAAGGCCCATTGTGTTCTAACTATGAATTTTCTATACAAATTACCTAAAAAAGTTTTCAATTCGCAACATTTTTTAAATTCGCTTAAAAACTTCTCGAGACATGGCGATATTCATAAAAAGTAAAATAAACTTTATCGGTCAAGATTTCTGACCAAACTACTGCTTTCCCAGATTGCGGCTACCCCCTATAATTCAGGGGTCAGAAATCCGAATCCGTCGATAAGGAATGTTTATTCAGAGAAAGTACATTTTTGTGTCTGATTTTGTAACTTAAAATATCGTCTGCAATAGTTTATTTTAATCAATGCATACGATTAAAATTTTAGTGAGTTACCGCAAAATGATAAAAAAATTTAAACTAAAATAATTGTTATTTGTCTCTTCATTTAAATTAGTATTAAAAAATTTTATATAAGAATATACTATGTACTTGTTGTTTGACATATTGATATTTCTCGACTTATTTAACATTTAATATTAAGAAAAATATTTATTTTAAAAAAGGGAAATATTTCCTTTTTATGTTCCAAAATGAAAATAAAATATATAGAATAATTATAAATAGTCACACCTTTGACAACCAATTTTTAAGAAAATACTGTCGTGTAAATTTTACGATTTTATTTACGATTTTATTTCTATCCAAGAAATATTCATTATATTAAAGTACAAATTAAAATATATAATTAAATTTGCTAGTAATTATTAAAAAAAATTAATTTAAAAACATCAATACAAATTACAGAGCAAAAATAAAAAGCGATTTGTTTACCAAGTATTAGCTTGAAAATAATGCGCCAAATCTGACGCATCATCGAAAAAGCATTAAAAATATCCGAAATTTTATATCAATATGAAATGTAATTGTTATGAAAATATCAAATATATAATCTTTCAATTTAAATAAACACATAAAAAAATTGTAGCTGTTTTACTAGTTGAAAACCAATTAAATTCATTCTGTAACCTTTCGTGCTAACATATAAATTACAAATAAATGTCTAAAAACGAATATAAAAGAATAAAACTCTTATTTGCTAAATGTAAAAGGTCTTCTTATGAATTTTTCTTCACATCCGTTTACGACCATTTTTAATTAAATTTTATAGTTCAAAACATAGCTCAGCAATCCACCTCCATTAGTCAGAGACTAAGAATAGGGTTTACTTGAGAGAATATCGTCCCTGAATCACGTGACAACGTTCTTTGCAACTAGGGACTGGTTCTCTCTATGTAAATCTCTCTTCTGAGGCACACATTAATTAGCATATTTGAAGCCCCCCCTTAAACCATTCAGATGGAGTCCTAGAACTTAAAGATCCGATCATTAGATCAAAAGTTATTAAGGGTGGTCTGCTTTCTTTATTTTGTACACCGTACACACATTGAAAACCCAAAGCCAACCGCACATTTTAAATATCCTATCTGCAAATAACTTAAAAAAGCTTTTAGATATTTGTTTTTACGCTGAGTTCAAATGAATCCTACTCTGCAATTATTGGAGAAAATGTTTTCGTTTCCTTTCACTAATATGTTAGTAAAAACAACCAGGGTCTATTATAGTTCTTAGCAAGCCACTCGTGTTAACAGGAAAGCTCCGCTGTGCGAGGATTAACTAATTCTAACAAGAAAGAAAAATGCATGATGAAAGAAATAAAGTATGAATAATATGACACGAAGGTATTGAAAATGTATTAACTGTGTTTCTTTGATAGAGGTAAATACTTGGAGCAATAAACCACAAATTACACAGATCCTGCCTATAATCTCATCTAATTTGTGATGAAAATAAATTAATTAAAAAATTAGTGTCTGTCAAACTTGTTTCTATCAATCACAATTGAATTGTTATGAGTATCAGTGC
This sequence comes from Parasteatoda tepidariorum, assembly GCF_043381705.1. Taxonomy (NCBI): domain Eukaryota; kingdom Metazoa; phylum Arthropoda; class Arachnida; order Araneae; family Theridiidae; genus Parasteatoda; species Parasteatoda tepidariorum. The sequence continues at coordinate 75,155,381 of NC_092211.1, read as the reverse complement.
AGAAAAATTATAGTTTCAGTATTTAATAATTTTCAATAGCAGAAATAAGGCACCACTTTTAAGCTCTCCTTTTCACAAAACAAAATTCTACTTTCATCTTGCTAATCTGCAGAGAATTATATGTGCTCAAATTTCTTACTTATTGAGTAACTAATAAATTAATAATAAGTGAATTTCCTTCATTTTACACTGAAATAAATAGAGCTGATAAAGAAAGGATTACATTTTTATTGATGTAGGTATTTTTGAAATGTTTTTCAAATTTCTTGTATCGCAATAACTTACAATTTTAAATTTCGCTATTGTGTAAGTAACTTTAATTTAACACATTTCAAGCCATAAAATGAAACAAAAACTACTCAATACTGTTAGTTGCTTAATAACTCATAGTAAATTTTTTTAAATAGTTAAGTAAAAAGCTCTTTCTGTCTAAGTGGAGAACTTCGGTTTACCAACAATGCAAAACTATCTTATTTTTAAGATTAATACCAAATACAAAAATATCATTTTTTAAGATTTGCAACAATACTTCCATTCTTGGTAATAATGGCAAACTTTGAAAAAATTAAAAAGAGACATAGCTTTAAATATTTTAAGTCATTGTTGGTAGCAATACATCAATTGTTAAGAACAGCAACAAAGAGGAACAAAATAATTTTTAATCATTCTCTTTTGAACTTTACTTGGTGAATGTGCTTGAATTCACTGCGATTTTCATATTTAATTATGAGTTTTCTATATAACCGAGCGGTATTAAATTACTGGCTCCAAAAGTTGCAAAAGTTTCCTCAAATAACAAGTAGGTATAAACCACGCACTTTTTAAACTCTTGTAACTTTAAATAAATTTTTTTCTAATGTGATTAGAATATGTCTGTTCCCGGCAGCAGAATTTGCAGAGTCAATCAACTGCAGTAATTTCAGAAATTTAAACGTTTCTGCGACTGATGTAGCCAAAGATTATTATTGTTTAAAAGCAAATTTAATCTAACATATATTTCACACAATTTTCCAATTTTAAATATAATGATGTTACGCATAAAAACTTTATGTTGTTTAAATTTAATCTTAAAGGTATCTTTAACAAACTTTATGCAGTTTAAACAACAGCAAGATAGCAATATTTATAAATCATTTTGTAGGAAATAAGTTCGGTTCTCGACTGTGGCTTGAAACCTAACTGGTTTGAGCAATGGATCTCAATTTTCTTAGCCGATATGCAATACCAATAACATGGTTACTCCCATACTGTTAGTTTCTAAAATGTGGAGTTTTAAACTTCTCTTGGCCAAATTTTTAACATGCATCATTAAATATATTTTCGAACAAGAAAAATTTAGATAAAAAGTACATTTCTAATTTATTTTTAGCTTCTGAGGAAACTAATAATGCAGATGATGAGGAATTGGATAATATTGAGTAAGTACTTTTATAGAAATTAGCTGCGTTATAATTTCGTCAAAAATTAAACTTTTCTTTAATGGACTAATAAAAAATTAATAAGATATATTGCTGTATTGTAGAGAAACTACGTAAGTTGAAAAAATTCAAAGCAATAATATTACGATTGATTAATATAGGCAGTTAGCATTAAAAATTTTTTTATCTCATACTACTCGCAAATTGAGTTATTTGTAAAATAAATCTGTTGGTTTCAGATATTGCATGGAATTTATTTATTCAGAACCATCAATTTTGATTCATTCACTCATTTATTATGTTTCATTCATTTATTTCATTCATTTACCACCTTGTTTCTGTTTCATTCAGTTACAGTATTAAAAACTATTTGAAATATCAATGTTCTACACGTTTTACAACAACTCATAAACGTGATATACGATCGCTACGTTTTTGAAAATGTCAATTTCGGAAGTGGAACATTGAAACCACTTTCGAGCTATCTAGGGTAATCAAATTTCTACTGGATCTCTGCATCTCATGAAGAAATTCAATAATTTTTTTTCTACCACCTAAGCAAAAATTATATTAATATTTCATATTTCTAAAAAGAATGATTACTAATCAAATCACCGACCATTTCCTTTGAAGATATTAGCACTGAAATGTTGATCAAAGGTCTGAACTGGATGAAGTACCGCTATATAAAATCTGAATTTCTTGATATATTAAAAAAAGAATGAATATATATATATATATATATATATACACAAAAATTTGACAAAAAAGTGCAATTNGCCAAAACTGTAATGAATATTGAATTTTTTTCTTTTTCTTCTTAATATATATAAAGTGTAAAAAATTTGAAATAGCTTACTATAATTTTAGGGAAGACTTAGGTCTTCAAGATGATGAGATAAGTGGACATGTTGGGCCAGAATTTCTATCTGGACCTGGTTTTTCAATCTGGAATATAATTGGTTGGAGGTATCGTAATTTTATTTAAATCAAATCAGTTACTTGAAATGTCATTGTAAAACACTCTGTCCTTATCTGTAAATCTATCCTCATAAACTCATCATATTAAGGAAAAATCGTGAAAATGACCCTAACTTAAAGTCTAACATATATAATCAAAAATAAAATTGTCCCCAAAATAGTGCACATAATAATGTATAATACAACATAAAATGTATTCACCAGACAGTTACGGTTTTACAGAAATTAGCATACGTATGAAATGAATACTTTAAGTGAGGGTTTAAATAGAATACGCACTTTCAGAATGGACTATATCCTCCACCAGATATACGGTACATACAAATATGAGTGATACTTTCAATTAAGCGGTCTACTAGTTTTGCTGGTAGTGAAGCCATTATTCTTGCAAAGTTGCAAGAGTGGTAGGAGAAATATTAAGAGCAGTTACACGTTTTATAAAGCATTCATGCATGCTCGATGGGATTCAAATCCGGTGATCGAGAAGGCCATTCTATGTGCTGAATTCTTTAATCCTGACGATAATCTTCCACAATGCAAGCCCTGTGCGGCATTGCGTTATCGACCTGTATCACTAAATCATCACCTGTAGCACTAAATCTCACTTGCATGCTTGATAAGCTTTATTGTATATTACGTATAACACTATTTTTAATAAAAAAATTTTTCACTTAAAGTTGATTTAGTTAAAGTAAAGTAGGAAGTATAGTAGGTCGGGACTTAGTAATGTAGCTGAAGAATTAAAGGAATTAAGAATTTTTTTCTCTTCAAAATACTTATTTCGATACATATATGTACTTTTACTAAATATATGTACTTAATTAATTGGAATACTTAAAAATATTATTCGTAATTTTATATCAGTAATTAAAATTACTTAGATTCATAAGAATTCAAAATGGCAAATTTTACAAAAATGTCGCACACTGTATTCATTTTTTAAAAAACTATTTTTCTGATATAACATCCCGTATAAAACCTAGAATTTAATTAACGGCACACCACATGTATTATTATAGACGTGATAAGAAAGTGTTGGATGATTCGATGGTTGAATTTGAAGGATGCAAATGGGAGGAAAAAAGTTTCCATCCTATATTGGGAGATGAAGTTGTTGAAAACAACAGGTATCTATGAAACTTTTAATAATGAAACTTTTTTTCAGTAAAAATAAAGACGTATAAGTAGTATCATAGATGGATTTAAAAATACAAATTGAGGCCTTCAAAAAATTCAGAAGTGCTTGCCACTTCCAGTTAAACCAATCTATCCCTGAATCGTTTGAGCACTGCACGGACAAAATGATTTCATTTATATTTTTTATGTTTCAATTTAAGCATAGAATTATGCTCTAAACCTACTAGTTGAAATAATTTATAAAAAAAAATATTGGTACTTGCAATGAAAAGAAGGGAAATTATTTTGTACCTTTCAGCTACTTGACTGTTCAACAATTTTAACATTTTCAGCATTTATCTCTTATGTTTTACAGTATACGTTATTTTGACACAAACGTAAGATAACATACTATTTTTTAAAAAAAATAATCTATTGTTAAAATCTATTTTTTTTTAAAAAATTAAACTAAAGAATTTATAAATGTAAATGATTTAATTTATATAAATTAATTTTTTCACATTTAGGCATAAACTAAATTTTGAAATAATTAAAAAAAATGTCTTCTCATTTTGGAGTTATACTTAACACTTTTTCATTACAGAATTTATGAAAATAGTTTTTACTTGTAGTAAAAACAAGTAATTTTTAATTAAAACTAAAAAAAATCCCTTTTCTCAATAAATAAATCTTTTAATTTAATTGCATAAATGAAAGAAAGTTAGAAAAAATATACGCTGATAATTACTTCAAATCTGGGCAACTGTAAATATTAAAAAAAACTTTATTATTGTTCTAGAGAATTCATGTGGGACGATGGTTCTAAGCAGTTGATCTATACTGAAGAATGTGTTTCTGAAATTTCTGGTGACAATGGTGTAGAATGGTATGAATAAAACTTTCAAAAATAATTTTTGCTCTACATGCAAACAATTCCTTAATTACTCTGTACCGTAAAAAGAAAAAAAGGAATTTCAAGCACCTCTTGATTCTTATGTAAAATGTAAAGTTGAATCTAAATACGACCCCCGTTTCCCGCCCTTCTNTCTTTTCCCCCCCCCTATAACTCCGTTTCTTAAATAGACCTTCCACTATCACTTTTCCGTAATTTTATAACCAAGAACTAAATTTAAAGAAAGGAACATGAATAATTTTTGCAGTTTAACGTCTTATGAATGGAGTTGAAGAGTTCAAATGCATTCACAGAAAAGGAAGAAAGGGTGAGATATTGAGAAGATTTTTCAAAAACTTAAATTATGCAAATTATATAAATTTACATTATTGACATTATTGTTACATTATTGTTACATTACATTATTGTTTCTTTTACGGATATATTTCAATTAAAAGAGAAGTAATTTCAGTGCAGCAAAATGCATGTTAGGTAAAATAAATATTGAGTTTATTTAAACTATGAACCAAATTTAAATTTATAATTAATTAGTGAAAAGAATAATATTTTCAATTTATTGGTTTAATTTACACATTTTCTTTTTTAATTTTATGAAAAAATTACAGTTCTAAACTTGTAACTAGCTTTTTGGATATAATATATTTCTTAAGAGCAGTCTTCAATTCTAAACTTTTATATAATTGAATTTTTCACGAATTATTTTAAAATATTTTTATTAATTAATTTAATAGAATAAAATCTTTTCCTTTAAATGTATGTATAGCTATCTGCTTAAATAATAATAAAATATTTTATTATGTTTTTTAGTGTGGAAAGTGCAAAGAAGGA
>NC_092211.1:75134007-75149625 GCF_043381705.1 Parasteatoda tepidariorum | reverse complement strand
TCTTCTTTAGTACTATAATCTGTATTCTTAAGGGATACAGATGATCATTTATTAAATCTAGATAATCGTCAATTTCGTAACGATTATTATCTTAACAAAATGTTCTCGCTTAAATCTAAAATAATTGTTTATTTTGAAAACAAAATGTTCTGTTTTTCTTATGAATGTGAAGAACAATAATAAACGAGAAGCAATTACGAGGATTGTTGAGTGGAGCGAGCAGGGGCGGAGTCTTGTAGTATCTTTAAAACTTTTAAATAGAAGACAGCGAAACCTTTATAATGGAGAGCTTTTGCGTTACGTTGCGGTTTCCCGTGAATGCTAACGCAAACGACAATTACGCTTAACAGCGCATGCGTGGAACTTAACGTTAAAAATAAAAACAAAAAAAGTATATCTTTTAATACAGCTTTTGCATTACGTTTGGCAAAACATTAACGAAAACGATATTTATATCAAAATCCGTACATTATAATGTATGTTATTATGTATATTAATTTGATTAAGCTGTGTGCCCTTTGATTGTGTTGCCGAAAGCTTTATTTTTTCTTTATTTTTATTTATTTCATTTTTTCTTCATTTTAATAAATTTTTTATTTATTTTACTCTTTAAAATAAGAATAATTTGTTGGAATCGGCGAATATACGATAGTATAAAAGAAAGAATGTAAGAAGCATTTATGCTGAAATTATCACAATTTCGTACAAAAATAAACATCAGATAAACGAAAAATGCAAGAATCGATTTTCCTTGATATGTAAGAAAGGTTTTTAAGATAATACAATTTTGATTTAAATATAGTTTGGGTTTTTTTCTTACATGATTGTTTTGCATGATTTGTGAATAATATTGGAATGAAAACTAAGAAATGAACGGATGCATAAAAAATTGCTTATTAACATGTTATGGAGTCATCGACTTCATGTTAAACATTAATATTTGTTGCTAAAATATACTTTTATTCGTTTTATTCACTAACTCATTCTGTAACTTTTTAAACTAAAGCAAATAGATGCTAAAATTGATTGTTACAATCGAACTTGGTAATAGCCACTAACTCAAATCTTAAAAAAAAAGGTATTTACTAAAAAGGGGAGTTTTTATCCAATTACGGAACAAAAAAAATCTGATATACCGTAATTTTACTGTTAAATTACTGTAAAATCATTGAATTACTCTAATTAAATAAATATTACTGTGAAAACCACAGTATAAAATTTTACGTTAACAATGGATTTTACTGATTATGCACCCAAAGTGCCGAAACTTTATACAGTAATTTGATCCAGAATATTTTATAGTGCATGCTGTAATAAAATTAAAATGTTACTGAGAAGGACTAAAATACTTCTACTTTAATTTATTTTAACCTCTTAATACAATTTTTTCATGCTAATTAATAAGATACTAGAGGAAACATAATAATCATCAATGATATAATTCGTTAAAAAAATTAAAAAAATTTCGCAAACATTTTGAAAGAAAAAAGAAAACACTTTAAACATACCCAGTAATCCTTATCTTCTCTTAACATGATATCACCTTCTATGACATCTGTAATAAAGATAAAAAATTATTGCTTGTTTAAATAGAAATTAATTAGTGATAGCGAGATAATTAAAAGCAAAAAAATATTTAAAGTTAGTTTTAAATTTCACGTAAAAGTTAGCTGTAATAAAATATTGATTAAATAAAAAATGGCTTCTTAATTCAATCAGCTTTATTTTACGAACAGAATGCTATTTTTAGGGAAAAAAATTAATTCTTATAGCTTATTTTTCTGCGCGAAAACTACTTACAACTTAATTTCAATTCTTATAAATTATTCCAATTCGATGCATGGATCATAAAGAAAAAAAATATTTAATTTTAATCGTATCATTTGGAAACTTTACTTTATATCCACCACAGTTTTTATTATCTAATTTATATCCATAGAATTATATATCTAATTTAAAGCAGTTAAGATTTTTAAAAGATATATACTAGAACAATTAAAAGTTTTAACATTACTGGTTTAGTTCTTGGATTTATCACTACTTTTTGTACTGTTGCTCGTAAAATATTAGAATTCATAACATATATCGTTCATAAAATATTATAATTAATACTTTGCTTTTACGGTCTGGCAGTCATTTGAGAAAAGCTATTTCCTCTGAATTCCTTTAAAGTTTTATTTTTGTTATTTTAACGCTAAAGAACATAACCTGTTGTCTCGTTATATGCAAATTAATTTATATTTTAAATGAAAATAAATTTACGGGGGCAAACTATTTAATATTTTAATCAAGAAAACACTGAAACATTTTAAAGCAAGGACAAAGATATTTCGTGTCTGAAATATCTTTTTACCATTTGCAAATTGATAAAAATAGTTATATTCATATTTTTAAAAAAATTTAAGTAGGAAAAAAATCATAATTTTTATCTCGCCATTTTTTTTAACTTAAGTTATTATCTTTCTAATCGATCAAAAAAATGGCATTGATTGATTTTGCATTCAGCCACCTACTGAAAAATGATCAAGCCATTTTTGCTCACTTTAACGCTGCAAAAAATTCCAGATAAAATTACAGTATCAAGTACCGGCATTTTGGGTGCATCATCCGTGAAATTCATTTTACCGTATAATTAGCGTGATTCAGTGTTTTCACTGTAATTATTACTGTAAAAAGTACTGTGTGTCCGATTTTTTTTGTTCCGTAACATGTTCCGGTAAAAATGAAATTTTTTCGGTATACCGGCAACTTGAATACTGGTACTTTTTACCATAATTTGATCCAGAATTTTTTTTACAGTGTGTATGAATTTTGTAATTAATATAACAATCTATGGCATTATTTGACGATTATTAGTGAACCGAGAAGAATCGAAAGGAAATGAAGAGAGGCAAGATATGTGATTACAAATAGATTGAGATGGAGAACTATGATAGAAGCCCTATGCTCCAATTGGGAGTGAAGATATCGCTCTTGGGCTACAATAGTGGCACAACTCAAAAAACACGAATTTTGGACAAAGAACAGATGTAAATAGGAAAATACACATTCTTTCAGCAGCAGTACCTGCACAACTCATAATTCAACTTGAAGGTAATCTTTGTTTAAGCAAACGAAAGCATTTCTTATGCATTTCCCTTAGCAATGAAAACTTTAGACCCACTTATCTCAGGATTTGATTTTTTGAGTTGTGCCGCTATTGAAGCCCATGAGCGATATATATGTATGCACGGCATTGTTTTTCACTCTACAGTTCTTAAGACACTATTACCACAAATTTGTTACTTATTCAATATCAAATACAATAAAGACCTTTTAAAGAGATTTTCTAAATGGCGAAAGCATTGAAAACAAGCATAGATTTGGAGAACCAAAGAGAATTTACTTTGGTTTTTGATCAATATTATTCTCCAGAAGAGGATGCAGTATGCGTAGGGAATTTTTGTATAATAAATCCATTTATGGAAAACCTAAATAATGATCTTACTACCATAGAAAAAGGAGAACTTTTTGAATTGTCTTCGGATCTAGGATTAAAATAACCAATTCAGTAAAATGTTTATGCATGAGGTGGACAAAATAATAGAAACAACACCTCCATATTAATAATTTTTTTCCTATTTCTCAAGCAATACTTAAAGAATCATTTCATAACTTCAGAAGTTTTTAGATCATGCGATTTCTCATACTTATCAATGAAGTTTAATGCGTTTATAGGTTTCAGGAACCGACAATAAATTACAAACGGAAAATAATATTTTTGAGCACCTTATGCCAAAAAAAATGTATCAAGAATTTGTAACAATTATTTCGGCTATTATATCCGATAACTGCACAAAATATTGTTAGCTTAGTTTAAATATTTATGAAGATATAGGCATTTTTATAAAAATTAATTATTGTTTATTTTTTCTTGCTATAACTTTAAAAATATTCAATAAAATTAAGCAAAACTTTTATCTGTTTAATTAACTACAAAATTTTTTCCTTAAAAATTCGTTGAAAGCTGTGCAATATATAAGTAATTAAAGCTGTTCTTTTATACTGCTCATGCGCGGAATAAATTAAACAGTTTTTCTTTTCGTAGTTATGTAGTGAATCGTAGTTGGCATACAATGAAAAAACTCTAATTTGAATATCTTAAAAGAAATTTAAAGAATTTAATGTAATTTTCTAAGTATTTTTTGTATTTTTTAAAAACATATGATGAAACAAAGTAATATTTCAGTTCTTTTTTGTTGAGTAAATAAAGTTGAAGGAATAAGGTTGCTATTAGTGTGCTAAGACTCGAATAAACATTATACATATACTCAAATATACATAAATATTGCTTTGTAGAAAAAATGAGCTGAAAATCATTTACAATGTAAAAATAAATGCTCAAATATGACGCAACTTTCTTCGTTTTTGAAGAAACCGTTTCTTGGTATATTCTCCGAGCGAACATTTTGTCAAAATTGACAAAATAACTACTGCTATTTTTTCGAGGAAACGAATTTATTCTAAAATAAAGAAATAATTCTAATTTTTCACAAAAAAAAAACTCGCTTTGTTATTAATATGTATCTAACTTTCCTAATAATCACTTTATCGTGGGTACTATATAGGTGGCGCAACACAACAACGACGAATAGAACACAGAGATAAATTACATTCACGCCCGAAGCGGGATTCAAACCCAGGATTTTCTTCATACGAGGCTAAAGCTTTGACCACCATAAATCCGGTTGACTTAATCCGACACTTTATTTTCGAATGTCTAGTCCTTATTCTAGCTTCGCCATTCTAGTTAACAATTCCCACAATGCATTCCGATAAGGTTTAGAGTTGATGAAACATTATCCAGTTTCGTCACAAATCACGTGATTTCGTGACAAAATGATTCCCAAAATTAATGAAAAGATTCAAAGATTACTGAATAGTTAAAAGTGAGAGTTTTATTTCTGAGAGTGCACCCGATACAATCAGGGATTAAATTTCATTTATTCGATTTTCTCAGTAGTTCCGAAATAAAATATATTAGCATTGTAAAAATTTTCAGCTTAACTTTTTCTTATTGACTAAACAAATTAACGCTTTAATTAAGTTACTTTTATTCCATCATAGATTTTAAACATGACACGAACTTTTTTTTAATCTATTAAACTACAAGCCATAATGCTATTAAAACAAAGAATAAAATACTCACTCTGTAACTTTTTTTCTTTTTGACTTACTGCAGCTACACCAGATATAAAAATTAACAACAGTGCATTAAATGGAATCATACTTCACTAAAACACTACAATTAATTGCACTTTTGAAAATATTAGTCACTATTTTTTCTCGTATAATTTCTTAAAGAATTCGTTCTCATGTGTACAAACTATCAAATAATAATCTTAATATTTTAACTGGCATATGAATGAGTTTATCTCAATGTTGATGTTTAAAATGAAACTAGTTTTTGATAGTAAAAGTTCTTTTGGCAACAGAATTTCGTTGCTATAGAAACTTAACGTCAGTTGATTTTGAAACAATAGTTGTTTTATCAATTCATTGGCAATGAGGTGTACATTAAATCACTTAAAAGAACTTTGATAATATTGTCAGATTGTGTAATCATGCTATTTTTAAAATACTCTTTAAGATTGATTTCCTATTAGTTACAATTTAAATTTTAAAAAAATATGATGGTTTAAGTTGATAAATTTTAAAAAAAAATACTCTTTGAGAGTCTATAAACTAGAAATTAGAAATATTTAACCTTATAAATTAGAAATATTTATCTATAAATTAAATATATCTATAAATCTCTATAAATTAGAAATATTTAACCTTATTAACTGAAATAATCTAAAAGACAATTTGAATTTACTCAAATGATCAAAGTAGTTAGACTGAAAAATATAAATAAGCTATTATAATTTTTTAAAATATATTATTGAATATTGAAATATATTATAAGAAGTTTTATTTTTTTTTATAACCGACGTTGAACAGTTGACCGATTTTTGAGTTTACTACTATTGATGATCAACTCTTTGACCTTGTAATTTTGAATCCAACCCCGAAGACATGGGGACTCTTGGGCCATGTTTTGGGACAATAATAGAATGTGTGGAAGACTTTTCGATGGAACAAATCCGCATTTACGTTATATGGTGAGGAAAGCCGCGAAAATCTCACACGGCTAGCCCGACGGCAAGGGGACTTAAACTGTGTATCGTAAGGGGATTCGTCTATCACTGGGAATATTATACGTCAGCACTGTGATCGGTGCAAGCCGGGGGTGGAATTCGAAACGACTGGACATCGCTGGGACTTGAACCCGGGTCACCTTATTGGGAGGCGAGGGCAACATCTAACGGCTCATTATAAACAGTTGTATATTTTCGCAGTTTATAATTGCATTAAACTGCTCTTAGCTGCTATTAATAAAATACAAATAATTAACTGTCGCTCTGAATTTTCGAGTTTATACATGACGCTCAAGGAAATTAATTGTTGTTTGAGATAATTTCACAAAACTATTGGAACAAATTACATTAAATAACACAAATATTTATTTAGACCTTATAAAAAAAATTAGATTAAAAAATCTTTACATTTTTTGAAAAAAATTGTTTTGTTTTTTTTTAAATAAAAAAAAAATACAACTGATAATTTCGAACTTATTAAAAAAAACTACTTTAAACTATTCCAAAAAAATATTTATATTGCAGTTTTTAGTGAAACAGATTTGTTACTTTTCCAACCTTGACTTTTTTTAAAGAAAATACCACACTTTGCAAAGTTTTTAAATTTCATTTGAAGTTTATGCATTTCTCTCGTAGCATAAGGAATTTTTCTTAAGAATCCATCGCATTTGAATACATTATTTTCTATTCGAATATTTAGTTTTCTATACTATTTTATCATATTTATGTAATTCTCTATCGAATTTTCGTAGCACAAAAAATTTTTTTTAAGACTCCATAGTATTTGAACACATTTTCTATTCAAATAAATAGTTTCCTATTCGGTTTTATCGTATTTCAACATTCTCTATCGAAATTTATGCAATTCTTTCGTAGCACAAGGAATTTGTTTTAAAATCCATCGTATTTGAACACATTATTTTCTGTTTGAATTTATAGTTTTCTATTCCATTTTATCATTTTCAATATTCTTTATCGAAGTTTATGCATTTCTTTCGCAGCACGAAGGAATTTTTTTAAATTCCATCTTACTTGAACGCATTTCTTCAAATATATAGTTTTCTGTTTTATCATACTTAAATATTCTCTATCGACGTTCTTGCAATTCATTCGCAGCACAAAATGTTTTTTAAAAATTTCATCGTATTTGAACACATTTTGTATTTAAATATATAATTTTAAATTCTGTTATATCGTATTTAAATCTTCTCTATCGAAGTTTATACAATTCTGTAGTATCTCAAAGAATTTTTTGAAACTCCATCACATTTGAACACATTCTCTGTACAAATATATAGTTTTCTATTCTGTTTTATCTCATTTAAATATTCTCTATCGAAATTTATGCAATTCTTTCGTAGCACAAATTATTTTTTTTTAAAAATCCATCGTATTTGGAGATATTATTTTCTACTCGAACATATAGTTTTCGATTCTGTTTTACCATATTTAAATATTCTCTACTGAAATTTATGCAATTCTTTCATAGTACAAATAATTATTTTAAAATATCCATTGTATTTAGAGACATTATTTTCTATTCGAAAATAAAGTTTTCTGTTCCGTTTTAACATATTTAAGTATTCTCTAAACTCATGTTATTTTCATGCCACCCTAAACTTAATAAGTATTGAAAATTTATTTTTATGCTAGCAAATAATTATCTAAATCTGTAATTAAAAACATACTTAAAACATCTACGCTATTTTTAGAATGGAATTATTTATACAGTAAACAAACTTAAGAATAAGACGTATCTTCAAAGCTATATCTAATAATCATAATGGTACATAAAAAAACAGGTCATTTTTATCAATATAATTAAAGAAAAATCTCGTAACCTGAAATTAGTTTTAAAGGTTAAAAAAAGTTTGGGAGAAAATCCAAAGTAAACTTTTTTTTACGTTACATTTTCTTTTGTGTAAATAATTTTGAATGTATGGGGCAGCATAGGTCAGAACCAAACTCTCAGTTTAACCCTGATTGTTACTTTACTTTAATTTAATTCTACTATTATATTTGAGTTTCGGATTTTTATTGAAGGTTGAAATGATTCTTTCATTGAGAAAAAATGCATGAAATCATACTCATCATGTAAATAAACTTAATGAAAATTATTATTTTCATGAAGTTTATTTACAGTGTTGCATTTTTTCCACGCCAGGACTACAAGGAAATAAAAAGAATTCTTATAAAATTGCACTCAGTTGAAATTTCTCCGTTGTTGCTCAAGTACAATATTTGTATTAAAATTTTTTTTAAAAAAAAGCCTTAAACACTGACGAAACCTATCTTTAAATACAAAGAAAACTTATTCTTTAGGTGAAAGTCGGATAAAACTGGGTCCTTATTAGGTTTTCTTTTATTTCCACTATGAAACTCAAGAAATTAACTACTTAAACTTTTATTCATATGATTAAATAAAATAAAAATAAAAATTATTTAATATACAAAAAATATTTTGGAGGTTAAACTAATTATTTTTTGAAAGTATACTAAAACTTGGTTTTATTTGGCCAAGTCGGGTATATATAGAATGAAATAATTTTTTATATCACTTGCTTAAAAACTTCATTCTTATTTTATTTATGTGAATGCTGATTCCCCTGTTAACGGCATTAGCTCACTTTTCTAATGCATTTTATTCTAATTTACCTATTTCGACAACTGTTTCTTCTTGTTCTTTTCTTGTTCTGTTTTTCATCTTTTTTCCCCTCTCGACTACTGTGGTTTCTAGTTTTGGTTCTTCTTCTTTATTTTTCCATATTTGGTCGGTAACTTTACGTTTTATCTTTCAAAACACTTTTGTTTCCTCTCATTCACGGCTGGCAAGTCTTGAAAATTAGTGCCTGCTTTTGAGCGCTTGAAACATGTTGACTGTTATTTCTCATTTCTATATTTTTGAAGCGAATGAAACTTTTAATCAAGTAACATCTCACCGCTGCAGTTTCTTGGGATTATTTATTTAACATTTAATTATAGTTACAAATTAATGACCCTCTTACACTGAGAAATTTAAACGAGTTTTAAAATCAAGAAACGGAAAGTTTTTATTAGGAATTTATAATGAATCGTTAGTTGATCAGATTTAAGAATACTAATCATAAATAAAACCTTTTTTTTTTAGTTTTTTTTTTTTTATAAAAATACAGACTTAAGGTACCTATCGTTTACGGTTGAGACACTGTATTTCAGAAATTTTAGATTGGAGCATTGCAGAGTATAAAACTCGGTCTTGTCTGACTGAAAAATTCCCGGATTTATCCGGCAACGCCATTTAAAAGAAAAAAGGACTTAGATCATTTTAAACGCTTATGAAACCAGTTTTAACAATTAAAAACAATGGCTTAAAAAGGTTGTATTCAGATGTTGGTACTCACTTAAAACAAATCTTCAACCAAGTATAAATTACAAAATTAAATTCTAGTCTACATGCAATCGTAACTTTTCTAATCGAATTAAAATGCTGGCATCAGGAAACAAATGCCTTCTCTGTTTTTCATTCATCTCCAAATAGCAAAGCGTCGGTAAACAACTAATTTCTTACGAATTCTGATGAATAGCTGTATTAGTTTAACGAAAAAAAATGCAGGATCCGAGTTTAATATAACTTTCCCTTATATGTAAAATATTCTTTACATATTAAATTCTACTCCTTTCAAGTAAAATTATGGAGCTTGCAATATGCTTAGTGTCAATCCTCACTTTTGACCGAAGGGTCTAGGAACGAGATAAGAAGAATTTGATTATTTTCTATACATTTCAGATTAATATTTTCTTACATACTTTATTAGCTCAAATTAAAACTATTACGAACAGTTTTTAGAGAAACTACAGCTTAATAAAAAGTTAATATTCACCAATGAGTCCTGAATTTCAATAAAGATAAATGAACAAAAATAAAAATTCAGTTATATGTTAAATTAAAAAATAGTCTTATAGTTTCTAAAAAATCTGTTACTATCGGAATTGCATTTGTATTATGATATAAAATCCAAAAAAAGCTGTTTCAAATCTTGTTTTTAAATTTTATTCAAAAATTTGTCATTAACTGATTTTGTTAATTAAAGAAATTTAAATGGTGAATAATTGTTTCTCTGAGATCTAAATAACTATTAATAAATGCAAATGGGAAAATTTATTGTTTGGAAGTGAGTTGGGTTTGGAAGATTTTACCTTCAACGCAGAAAAAAAATACCGGTGTTTCATGCTAAATTTATAATTATAAAAATGCTAAAATTATAAGATAATAGAAAAAAAGTGAATTATAAAAATGCTAAATATAGTATTTTCCCCTTATTTTGACTTAAATTAATACAAAATAATGAAAAAAAAGCATGAAAAATATGTTTAATAAAAATTCTGCATTAAGGGATTAACATTTGGTAAAAGCTGTTTTCAAACAAAGCGAAATATGTTTCTTCTTTTACCTAGATTCTAGGTCCTAGAACAACTAAGTCAAGATGAATATGACTTTTTTTCATTGTTTTTACAAGTAGAAAACAAACTGATTATACGCATATCGTCGGGGAACTTTTCGTTTTAAGAAATGGATTAAAATGGGCATGCAAAGGAAAGGAAATAGCTTGAAGTGTGTGTTTAAAAAAAATGTGACTTTTTAATGTTACTAGGGGACTCAACTTCGCATTCATCATTGTTTGTTTTGTAGTATTATTCTTAATCGATAATGAATCGATTAAGCAAGATGATTATAAATTATTTCTTATATGTTGGATGGCAACAGTCTAGTCTACCATACTGTTGCCATCCAACATATAAGAAATAATTTATAATCATCTTGCTTAATCGATTAAGAATAATACTACAGATAAATTATTTCTTTTATGTTGGACGGTAACAATCTGGATGAAAAATAGAACAGTTATGGTGAATAAATATTTGCTAACCTTCTGAATAAATCTCTCTTGTATTAAGGTTATAAAACAACACTTCAATTTCCTTGGAAAAAGTTGATAAAAAAATGTTTGTTTATAAAATATGTAACTATTATAATTTTATGTAAGCACATTTTATTAATATGTCAAATGTATCACACACACAGTTTTCACAGTTTTATGTTTAAAACAAACCATAATCAATGAGTTTTAAACATACTACAGTTTTGCTGTTTTTCGATCGCTAAAAATTTTAATATTTTTTCGATTCTTTAATACATCATCTCTCTAGAAAAACCAGTTTTGTTCTTTTTTAATTTAAAATGCCATTAATCCTTATATTTATAGCTTCCAAAGAAGCCAATTCTGTAGTCATGAAAACATGAAGAACCCCATTGTTCAAAGCCACTAAAATAAACTTGTTGACCAATGGTCCTCCACTCAAGAGGGTGACCCCTTTTTCTCTCGTTTTCATTCCATTTTAGAAAGAAAGTAGTGAGTTTTACTTTTGACTGGTTATGAACTTTATCATCTTGACATCGTTTGAGTTAACCTTTTTGCACACCTGCTTCCAATCACGNTTACGTTATTAAAATTATAAGTTTTTGCAATAACAAACGAATATGCATTGCAAAACTTTCAAATGTCGTGTATTTTCATTTTTCTATTCAGTCGGAATTACTAATCTTAAAAAGTAAATAAATAAATAAAAATTTTATTTTTCTTGTTTTTTACTTAATATTAACTTTACCTAGTTTAACTTCCAAGTTTTTACATGGGGCTGTTTTGGCGGATAGAATCCTCTATATTGTAAAAAATTCCGGATCGAATTACAGTAAAAAGTACCGCAACTCAGGCTGCTGGTACTTTTTGCCGTAAAATCCATTTTTACTGGAATGTGTCACGGAACAAAATCTGATATACCGTAATTTTTTGCAGTAGTAATTACCGTAAAGTCATTGAATCACTCTAAATAAAAAAATATTACTGTAAAAATTGCAGTATAATATTTTAAGGTAAAAGTGGATTTTACGGTAAAATATATTTTATGAATGGTGCACCCAAGGAGCTGCTATTTCACAACGAAATTTAATCCGGAATATTCTACATTGTGTAAATAGTATTCAAAAATCGATAAAGTTATATAACTGTACTAATGTAATGATTATATAACTATAATAATGATATGTAACTGTAATAATAATATAATAAATATGATATATTGATATAAAGCTATATTATATAACTGTAATATGACTGTGAGCACTAAGCAATACAGCTTTCTAGCCACACCAGATCAGGATGTAGTAGGACATTAAACTCGTTTCCCGATATTCTCTCAGGAAAGAGAACCATATGTCCCAGTGAGGGAGCGAGTGATCTATTGAACACCACTCCTGCATTTGACTTCATTAAAATTACATAAAAACGAATAGAGAATTAGTTATGGCTTAAAGTTTGTAAATCTGCTGTTACTACGTTTTCAAACTTTAAGCCATAGCTATTTTCTATTTGTTTTTATGTAATTTTAATGAAGTCAAATGCAGGAGTGGAGGTCAATAGATCACTCGCTCCCTCACTGGGACATATGGTTCTCTTTCCTAATAGACTATCGGGAAACGAGTTTAATGTCCTAGAACATACTATTCTGGTGTGGCTAGAAAGCTGTATTAAATATTCAACCTGTAATTGAGAAAAAATGACAGGAATTAACATTAATTAGGGATTTACATGAATTCAATTATTAAAAGAATTTAGTAAGATATTTATTTTTTTCATCTAGTACATGGTGTGTTGCCATGGTGGGTACGCCTTTCCTACATTTCTGAAATATTTTTTCAGAAAAGTATGGGACTTTCAAATAAATAATGGAAAAATTCAAAGAATGTTTCTAAATCTCTGGATTGTTTTAAAAATAATTTATTGAGGTGAAGCTAGGAGAGATAGCGTGGTTGAAAAGAAGACTCAAGGAGTGGGTCGGTGAAGAAGTACAGTGTCCTGGCTGTGATTCGGGTGTATCTGCACAATCGCGGTACTGGTCTGCTAGAATGAGCCTGTTAATTGGTACGAGTATCCAGGATAAAACATGGCTAGTTTGTTTTTGCATATTTTTTTTCGCGAGGTAAAGGCTGTATTATAACTCTTCTTCAAAATTTCTCCCGAATAAAAGTAATAGAAAACAAAAGTTTCATTTAATAATATTCAATAATATTCAACCGGGAATAGCGATGAGTACGGGATCAATTTTTTCTAAAAACGGCCATTTTCAAAAACAAATGCCGAGCAATCAGTTTTACTAAACATGGAAGTTTCGCGTGCCTGCTACATAATAGTGGTGGCGCATTGTTTCTTATAGAAGATACGCAATGTTCGAGCATCCAAAATAGACACTCATAAAAGCATTGCAACAATTAAATGATCCTCAAACTATTACAACCGAGGTGGAATAGCCTGATTGGTTGGGCAGTGGGCCCATGTTCAAGAGGTCGTGGGTTCGATCCCCGCCGGCCGAAGACTGACCATGTTGTAAATGGTGACTGATGTACTTTAAAGCTGTGGAGTCATAAAGTCCACCATGTTCCCATAACAAGTCATACCTCTAGAGGTATGACTTGTTATGACTCCAGGAGTTTCCTTGTCTACTGGGCTGTTTCAAAATTACAAGGCTACGTAGTTGAACATTAGTAGTCGTAAACCCAAAATTGGGTTGGCGGTTCAACGGTGGTTATAAAATAAAATGAAATCTATTGCAGCTAAATTAATTTTTCTGATTCCTCTTTTTATAATTGAAATTCTTTGATTCTTCTTAAAACTCCTTTTTTTCTGTAGTCAGTAGATTAAAATATTCATTCTCAATACAATAACAATTATTTACAAAAACCTTGGAACCAAAAAATGTAAGTGCACATACTATTTCTAATAAAACTTCAGTTTTAAGTATAAGAATCTCTCCTACTCTTGTGCTCAATCATATCAATTCTATAACAATGATAACAAAAAAGAGAAATTTTAGTTTTTCGTACAGTTTTATTTTAAATTAAATCGCAGCAACAAAAAAAGAAATGAAAAACCATAAAAAAAATGTAGTTGGCAATATTCATGGATATGTAACAAAAAAATAATTATTCAATTCCTTTTAAATTTTGGTTGAATAATGCGCAAAATCTCCTAGTTTTTCCTTATGACTTGACTAACTTGAGAATCATAATAGCTTAAAATTAAAGCTTTTATTTGAAGCAAATTTAATCAAAAAAATAGTAAATTTAATTGTATCACTATTTAAAAATAAGCATCATGAATCTTTCAAAATTGGTGATAAATAATAATTTTTCAAATAATAATTTTTCAAATAATAATTTTTCAAATTATAATTTTTCAAATAATAATTTTTCCGATAGTAATTTTTCAAATAATAACTTTTCCGATTTGCAGTTATGTAGATCTAAGAGAAACAGTCATTCATCTCTGAAATTTATTTAATTTATAAAATCAATTATTTATAAGCTTTTGCATATGAATAATTTTTTTTTAGCTTATGTTGTTATTGCCGTATGCCGATAAGGCAAAAGGGGAGCGTTTCTTCTTGTTTTCCAGTGGTGCCATCTATGGCCGAGAATTCGCCTTCTGCCACTCACATACGTTACAGTCCGTTTATAGGGCAGACGTTTTCATACATTCGTCCACAGATTTTAATTTTGACCTAAACCAGAGAGCGATCAATCTCCGATTCAGTACCCGCATAGGTATGACTTGTAATGGGAACATGGAGGAATTTGTGACCTGACAGACTTAACGAGAAGCAGTCTCCTTTTACTTCACGGGGATCGAACTCACGCCCTTTTGGACACACGCCCAACGGTTTAACAACCGAGCTAAGCCGACCCATTCCAACTACTTCCTTTGTTTTTTATATTCTAGTACAAATTTCAATTTCAATAATCTAACACATTTTTTTTAGTAATGTACTGTATTTCAGTAATTAGCAATGGACTTTATTTTAAAATTACAAAATAGCAAAACCACCACCCTTTGTTCCTTACATTTAAAAAAATATATGTAAGGATCAATGCTCTCTAATATGAGAAATTTTAATTAAAATTTTTTTAAACTCTTATTAGAATTGAATACCTATAAGGAAACTATTAGTAATATAGTTCAAAAATTAATTTTTTTTAAAGTTTATTTCATATTTTTCCTTTGGATAAATAAGCCATTTTTTCCCACACTTATTTGTAATTTTTTTAAGAATACGTGTTATTTTATTTTTAAGAATGCCGTTTCGCGTGTAAAATTATGTATAAATATACTCAACATCCGTAAGTGCGTTCATTAAACTATTCTCTAATTTTAGATATTCTAAAACTTATATCCCAATTTAGTGATAAATTTCGTAAAAATGTTGGAGCATATCTAAAGTTTTTTGCATATATTATATTTTTTGCATTATTTTAAAATATTTTCATTAAATTATTATCTAAATTTCCATCTCATCAGCTGTTGTTGTTGACGTATGCTTGTTTAGGCAGAAGGGGTGCGATTGTTCT
>NC_092211.1:75118455-75133507 GCF_043381705.1 Parasteatoda tepidariorum | reverse complement strand
GTCGCGTTAACTTCCACGTGTCTCCTCAAGGCTTTCTATTTTCCGAAGGAACTAAAACCTACCCCCTTGCCCTAAATGCCATCTTCACCGGGCTTCCACCGATCACATCCTGGACTGTTTTGGTCTTCTCTGGAAAGACATTTAATCCACTCCTCTTTTGGTCTTTGATTTTCTTCAGATCAAAGGGTTCATACATCTGGTCTGACTTCGTCAAACCAGAAGAGGATAAGCAATAACAACAACAACCCCACATATTTTTTACATGGAGAGGAATACCACGAGAACCTACAACGGTTAACCTGACGGCTAGAGGACTGTAACCCATGATCCGTTTACCACTGAGGATATTTTGCGTCAGTACACTAGTCAGAGTGATTTGGATGCATAATTTGTATTGACCAGCCATCGTTGGGATTCAATCCTGGCTCACTTCATTGTGAGTCGAGCGCTTTCTTAATTGTTCCATCATAGATCTTCAATTCTTAGTTAGTATTACTCAGGTTAAGCAAGATGTTACTTTTTATTTGCGAAAAACGAATTTCATTTTTCCTTGAGCTATACCTTGTTGTAAACGTTGATGGGCTTCTACCATTTTAAAAGCTCCATTTTACGAGAGTTACATCTTATGCATAATATAATACAAAGTCAATATTAAGGATATGAAACAGAATAAACAATATATCATTAGTATCAGCGAGTAGTGGAAATCAATATTCCCAGAGCAATGCCTTGTAGCATTAAACTCTGATGTACTTATTATAATCTTTTCTTCTGGAAATTAGAAAGCTCAATTTTACACAGTATACTCGCATTATAATCTATATATCTGAAAAAGAACCAGAGGCAATATTTGATTCAGTGGTATAAAATAGGCTAAACAAAGATAAAACTTTCACCAACGAGAAATGGCACTTATTTTTCTAGGAATAATACCTTTCTGTAAGCGTTTTACTTGTTGTATGCTTGTATCTAGAACTTAAAGAACTCGACATTTAAAGTATTAGACGCTATAAATATTCAATTCATTACAAAAAGAATTAAATTCAATATTCAATGCAAGAAATATGAAACAGGCTAAGCAAGTTAATAAATTCTGTGATCGACAAAGGGCCTTTATTTTTGAGGAGCAATGCCTCATTTTAAACGCAGGTGTAATTAATATAATACTGATAAAATTTAAGAGATCAATCTGTCACGATTTGAAATGTAACAGTATTTTGTAATTTGATGACTCAATAAACTTACGTACTACTTAACGTTAACTACTTTACTCCTCATCAAACATTTAAAGCGTTCGATCTTACATGGTTTGAAATTTAGCATCAGTTGCTATCGTATTAATTATTTTGTAGTTTGATGACTCAACCGGTTTAACTTGTTTACTTAGCAGCCAAAAATCTTAACAGCTTAATTGTACGGGATTCAAGACTTTACTTCAGTTGCTCTTGAATAATGTAGTACAATTTTGTAGCTAAATGTCAATAGCTTTAGCTACTTTACTGTGCAGTGAAAGTCCTAAAAACTCGATTTTACCCAACTTGACATCAGTTGATTTTGCATTATGTATGAGTATTTTATAGTTTAATGCCTCAACAGGTTTAGCTACCTTACTCGGCATCATAAATCTTAACAGCTTAATTTTACGCAACCGAAATTGAATCTGAGTGTAAATAGCGCATCGACTGGAAGCGAGGTAGTCCTCCAATGGATCGCTGCTCATTGTGGCATCTGCGGAAATGAACGGGCTGACATGTTGGCTAGAGAGGCTTTAGCACTTCATCAACATTGTCACTCAGTTCCTCTTAGAAATGCAAGGCGGCATCTTAAAACTGAATTCAGACACAGAGCAATATCTGCTCTTAGGGACTTAGCTGATGGAAACTCCTGGGCTAGCCTTCTTGATGGCCAGAAGTGCTCGCATCTTTCCCTCCTTCCCAGGGCCGAGGAAGTAGCTTGTCTGAGAAGAATTACTGGACATGACTACTTGCAGGCCCATCTATTTAAAATTAACTTGGGCAATTCACCTCCTTGTGTGCTCTGTAACACTTCGCCTATGACTGGGGAGCATCTATTTGATTACCCCTCTCTTCTTGACATTCGTTCCTGTGACGACTTTCGTGCCCTCTCACCTTCTGGAGCTACTTCACTTTTGTATTGAACTGCAAGATGCCTTGTGTCTGAGAAGACAATGGCGGACGTAATTAAAAATTCACGCAATTTGAAATTTGTCATCAGTTGCTTTTATTATGTAGCAGCATTTTTTAATTTAATGATCTGACAGTCTAAGCAACATTACTGTGCAATAAATATCCTAGACGCTCGATCTTAATCGAATTGAATTTTTATAGTTTCGTTTGTATTATGTATCGTTCAATTTTTGTTTAATAATTTTAGATGCTTAACTCTGTAGCAAAATTCTTAGAAGCTTGATTTTCCTGGTTTGAAATGTGTATTTTAAAACTTAAAACTATTTTGTGGGTAAATAAAAAAGTTTTGATTAAGCAACTTTATCTACTCTAGTTCGCACAAAAAATCTTGAACGATATTATGAATTTAATGTAACGAATAAAAAGTTATATGAATCTTCAAACATCAAATAAGGTCCATTATGTTCCTATTATAAATTTTCTATTCAAATTGTCTAAAAAAATTTCAATAGTCTTTTTCTTAATGTACAGTGTGCAAAATAAGAAAACAGTCAATCCTGAATAACTTTTGATCTATTAAGCTGATCTTCTCGTTCTAGGACTCAATCTTAAAGGTTCGAAGAGGTGACCTCAAATATGCTAATTAATTAGTACATACAACATTTTGAGCTTCAAAATAAGACACAAAAACATACTTTTTCTGAAAAAACCTACCTTATTTTCGACTTTCTTTCTGAAAAAACCTACCTAATTCAAATTTTCGACCCACAAAATATAGAGAGGAAGGCGCAATCTTGGAAATAGTTCCAATTTGTTGTTCAGAACAGCGGTCTAAAGCTTAGAACTGTTAATGTTAAATTTACTTCTCGCACATTTCAGTGTATCTCTAGGATATTTTAAGCGAAATGAAGGATTTTTGCGCACAGTCATTAAAAAAAAATTACTGAAGTTAATTTCACGAGGAAAATTTCAGAAATATTTATTATTTTTTATTATTTCATTTAATATTAGTCTAAGACGTTTTGAAATGTATGGTTAAAAAATTTTAACATCATATTAAAAAGTATAATTTAACATGGCAAAATTAAAATTTGAGTAAAATCGGTCGAATAGTTCCTGAAAAATGGAAATTCCATAATTTAATGCTTTCGACTAATATTTAATAAAATAATTTAAAAAAATAAATACTTATGAAAAACAATTTTTTGCAAGCAATTATCTTCTGGATAAACAAATTTAATATTTGTGGCAAAAATTGACGATGCACGCAATACACGCGTTATGGCAATACACGCAAAAGTAAAATTAGCGTTAAGGGTTCCAAGCTGTGGGCCGTTCTCCTGACCAAACTATTGTAACCATATTTCCCTTATTACTGCTATCACCTATATTTCTGGGATCAGAAATCCGAAACTGACAATAAAAATGTTTACACCGACCACAGTGCTGACGTGAAATATTCTCAGTAGCAGACGGATCATGAGTTAGAGTCCCCTTGCCGTCAGGCTACCGGTGGGAGGTTCTCATGGTCTTCCTCTCCATGTAACTCAAATGCGGGTAAGCTCCATCAAAAGGTCCTCCACGAAGGCAAAATTTCTCCCAATACTTGATCTAGGAGCTCCCTTGTCTCCCCGATTGGGTTCAAAAACGCAAGGCCACGGAGTTGAACGTTAGTAGTCCTAAACCCATAAAATTGGGCCGGCTGTTCAACGGCGGTTATAAAATAAAATAAAACTGTATAGGTGCCGTGATAGCCTGGTAGGTAAGGCAGGTCCAAGTGGTTATGGGTTCAATCCCCGCTGGCCTAAAACTCCACGTGCTGCAAATGGTGACTGATGCATGTTAAATCTGTAGGGTCACAAAGTCCTCCATGAACTTATAACAAATCATACCACAGGAGTTACTGATCCAGGAGTTTCCTTGTACGTCATCATTAGAACAGAAGTTACTAATAGTGCTCAATTTTTAATTTTTTTGGCTCACAGTACACACATTATAAAACTAACATTTTAAATATCTAATCTGTAAATAACATCATAACTTACGAAGGAGCTTAGATATTTGTTTTTAAGCGGAGTTCAAATGAATCCCACTCTGTAATTAGTGGGGAAATGTTTTTGTTTCCTTTCATTATTTTTCTTTCACTTAAAATAATATCTATCTATATATATTATTACTTTAAATCAAAAATGTGTTTCAATTAAACTATTATTGGCTTACCTATATCTATTATTAAATATCTTATAAATTATTATAATAATAAGGGATATTTAATAAAATTATTATTAAATAACTATTTATTAAAACATATTTATCATTATAGAGTCCGAAACTATCAATGTCTGTAATATTTTAGTAAAAACGAACAGGATCCATTACAGTTATTTACCAGTTATTCGTGTTGACCGGAAACATGTTAATTTGCAGAGAATTATTTGTGCTCAGTTTTCTTAATCACTAAGAAGTTAAAAAATAAAGTTGATTTGTTTTTTTTTACATTGAAATAAATAGAGCTGATTTGCAAAATTTTCAATTTTAATAATACAGGTATTTCTGATTTTTTTCCCTTCAAATTTCTTGTTTCAGAAATTTTCGTATTGTGTAAATAAGTTTAATTGAACACATTTCAAGGAATAAAATGAAACAAACACTACTCAATGTTGTTAATTAGTTACTTGAAAACTCTCCATAATTAGTTAGTAAAAACTAATTAGTTAGTAAAAACTCATTCTGTTTAAAGGGGAGAATTTAAACTAAGATTTACCAACAATGTCCCTGTTTCTTACACGAAATTTAAATGTAAAAACAAAATACGAAAAGTATATTTTCTAAAGATTTACAACAATACTTCGATTCTTGAAGTATTAGAAAACCATAAAAAATACTTAAAGACATTGTTTTAAACATTTTAAGTCATTGTTGGTAGCAATACATCAATTGTTAAGAACAGCAACAGAGAGGCAGAAAATAATTTTTAATCATTCTCTTTTGAACTTTACTTGGTGAATGTGCTTGAATTCACTGCGATTTTCATATTTAATTATGAGTTTTCTATATAACCGAGCGGTATTAAATTACTGGCTCCAAAAGTTGCAAAAGTTTCCTCAAATAACAGGTAAGTACAAACCACACACTTTTAAATTTCTTCTAACTTTAAATAATTTTTTTCCAAATATGATTAGAACATGATCCCGGCAGCAGAATTTACCGAGTCAATCAGCAGCTATAACTTCAAAACTGTAAATTCTTTTGTGACTGATGCAGTCGAAGATTATTTTTGCTTAAAAGCAAGATTAATCTAACATATATTTCACACAATTTTCGAAAATTAAATATAATAATGTTATGCATGAAAACGTTATGTTGTTTAAATATAATCCTAAAGATATCTTTCTTGTCTAAGCAACAGCACGACATCAATGTTTCTAAGTCATTGTGTTGGACAGAAAATCTGTACTGGTCTGTGATTTGAAATCTAACAGGTTTGAATAATAGGTCCCAATTCGTCTAGCCGATGTACAATACCGATTACATGACTACTGCCATACTGTTAGTTACTAAAATGTAGAGTTTTAAACTTTTCTAGGCCTACTTTTTTACATGTATAATTAAATATATTTTAGAAAATTTAGATAAAAAGTACATTTCTAATTTATTTTTAGCTTCAGAGGAAACTAATAATGCAGCTGATGAGGAATTGGATAATATTGAGTAAGTACTTTTATAGAAATTAACTGTGTTATAATTTCGTCAAAAATATTGTAGAGAAACTATATAAGTTGAAAAATTGCAAGGAAATAATATTACGATTGATTAATATAGGCAGTTAGCATTAAAAGTGTTTTATTTCATACTACTCGCGAACTGAATATTTGATTATGCTGGTAAAAATACTGCGTTTGTTTTAAATATTGCATAGAATTTTATTTATTCAGAACTATCAGTTTTGATTCATTTATTCATACAAAATGTTTCACTTATTCACTTCATTCATTTACCATCTCGTTTCTGCTTTATTCAGTTAAAGTATTAAAAACCACTTGAAATATCAACGTTCTACACGTTATACAACAACTCATAAACGTGATATACTATCGCTACGTTTTTAAAAAAGTCAATTTCGGATGTGTGAATGACTAGAATATTGAAACCATTTTCCAGCTATCTAGGGTACTCAAATTTCTACTGGATCTCTGCATCTTATGAAGAAATTCAATAATATTTTTTTTACCACTTAAGCAAAAATTATTGCAATTTCATATTACTAAAGAGAATGATTACTAATCAAATTACCGATCATTTCCTCTGTAAATATTCACACTGAAATGTTGATCAAAGGTCTGAACTGGATGAAGTACCGCTTTTTTCAGTTGTTTTCAGATATATTAAATCTGAATTTCTTGATATATTAAAAAGAGAAAATTCAACATTCATTATAGTTTCGGCATATTATTATAATATATATATGTATACATACTATAATAATATGCCGAAACTATATTGAATATTGAATTTTCTTTTTTTTAATATCTATAAAAATTAAAAAAATTGAAATACTTTACTATAATTTTAGGGAAGACTTAGGTCTTCAAGATGATGAGATAAGTAGACGTGCTGGGCCAGAATTTCTATCTGGACCTGGATTTTCCATCTGGAAAATAATTGGTTGGAGGTATAGTAATTTTATTTAAATCAAATCAAATATTTAAAATATCATTGCAAACAACTCTGTCCTCATATTCAATTCTATCCTCATAAACTGGTTACTATAAGTTAAGGAAAAATGGGGAAGATGGCCATAACTTAAAACGTTATCCATATAATTAAGAAAAAACGTCCGCAAAATAGTGCTGATAATAATGTATAATACAACATGAAATGTAATAACCAGACAATTATGGTGATACATATTTTAGCATGCGTATAAAAGATGAGTAAATCAGGTGTGGCTTGAAAAAGGACCTTCAGTATGGAGTGTGATCACCTCTAGCAGGTATACGGGACATACAGCGATGAGTCATACTTTTGATTAATCGGTCTACTAGTTCTGTAGGAAGTGCGAGCCATTGTTCTTGCAAAGTTGCAATCGTGGTAAGGGTCTGATAAGGAGGATTAAAAGCAGTTACACGTCTTTCTAAAGCATTCCANTCGAAGAGATCGTCGATCCCTGTCGGACATTATTTTGGGCTTGCCGGGTCGGGACTGCGGTTTTTCACTCCCTCTCGTTCCCATTTCAACACGACGTCACCAACTGTTGACTGTGGTACCTGAAACTTGTCGGAGATGGCACGTATGGAATGACCAAATCGGTGGGCGCCTATGATCATGCCCCTTTCCGCCTCATTCACCTCTCGCCGTCCACTCATTTTCACTGTTTACGCTTGTATGACCGTTGCCTGCCTGCAAAATGGTCTTTCCCCCAGCACAGGTTCCGTATTTATTCCACCAGGACGAGTCCACCTGCCTTTCAAGGGTTGTCCGGTCATTAATGGCTAGATAGTGTGTATATATATATATACATTTACTAATAATATATAGTTAACTAATTGGAATACTTAAAAATATTGTTCGGAATTTTATTTTCGGAATTTTATTATAAAATTAATCAAAAGTGCGAATTTTACAAAAATGTCACATTTGCACTTTATTTATTTTTTAAAAAACTAATTAGCTGATATAACGTCCCGTATAAAACGTAGAATTTAATTAACAGCACACTATATGTATTATTACAGACGTGAAAGAGTGTTGGATGACTTGATGGTTGAGTTTGATGAATGCAAATGGGAGGAAAAAAGTTTCCATCCTATATTGGGAGATGAAGTTGTTGAAAACAACAGGTATCTATAAAACTTTTAATAATGAAACATTTTTTTAATTAAAAATAAAGACGTATAATTATCATAGATGGTTTTAAAAATACAAATTGTGGTGTTTAAAAAATTCAGATGTGGTTACCTCTTACAAAAACATCAGTCTATCCTCACACGGTTTGAGCCCTTTTTCAGACAAAACGATTTGATTAATATATTTTATGTTTCAATTTAAGTACAAAGTTATACTTTAAAACTACTATTTGAAATAATTTATATAAAAAATACTGGTACTTGCAATGAAATAAAGGGAAATTATTTTGTACTTTTCAGCTACTTGACTGTTCAACAATTTTAACATTTTCAGCATTTATCTATTCTGTTTCACAGCATATGTTGTTTTGATACGAACATTAAATAACATACTAGTAACAAGTCTATTCCTTCGGGGGTTTTTTTCTTTAAAAAAATGAATCTAAAGAATTTAAGAGTTGGAAAATATTCAATCTATATAAATTTATTTTTTTGCATTTCAGCATAAACTAAATTTTAAAATAATTAAGAAATATCTTCTCATTTTAGAGTTAAGATTAACATGCTTTCATTACTGAATTTATGAAAATAATTTTTACTTCAAACAAGTAATTTTTAATCAAAACTATATAAAATATCCCTTTGCTTATTAAATAAATCTTTCAATTTAATGACATAAATAAAAAAAAATTTTAAAAAAATATATCCTGATAAATACTTCAAATCTGGCAACTGTAAATATTAAAAAAAACTTTATTATTATTTTAGAGAATTTATGTGGGACGATGGTTCTAAACAGTTGATATATACTGATGAATGTGTTTCTGAAAAGTGTGATGAAAGTAATGTAGAATTAAAAAGGTATGAATAAAACTTTCAAAAAAAAATTTTGTTCTAAATTTTAATTAGATATTTTTCAAATAAACTATTCTGAATGTACTGAAGAAAAATAAAAGAAATTTTAAACCCTGACACTATTCTTGATTCTTACGTAAAATGTAAAGTTGAATAAAAATATAACCCCCTGTTTCTCCCTTAAAACTCCGTTTTCTAAACGGATCTTCCACTATCACTGTTCCATAATGTTATAACCAAGAACTAAATTTAAAAAAAGGAACGGGAATAATTTTTACAATTTAACTTCTTGTGAAGGGAGTTGAAGAGTTCAAATGCATTCACAGAAAATGAAAGAAGGGTGAGATATTAAAAAGGTTTTTCAAACACTTAAAAAAATTATTTGTTTTTGCAACTGAGCAAATCAAGATACAAAGAAGTAACATTTCAATGTTTCTGCAGCTAAAAAAATTAAGCAAATCATAAATAAAGGATAACTTTTTCATTATATACACCGATAAAGACAATTATGGTCAGAACAACAAAGGATATGGTAAAATTTACCGTGTTTCTGGCTCAATGAGAACATTAAAAATCCCAGTAATTTTTAGCGAAGCGATTTGGTAATGGTTTTACCAAATTATCAATAAAATACAGTTTTATAATGTATGATAAAATTCGGAAAGTGTCGTAAAATTTGGCAATTGTACTATGATACCTTAGAACATGGTATAAGTATATATTTGGTTAAATTTACTTTTCCTTTTTATATTTTTTATTAAATGTTTCTCAATAAAATGATAGTTTTAAAAATTAGAATTTTCGGTAAACTGTTATAATATCAAAAATTTCAAATGAAGTCTTTAAATACTGTATATTTTGGTTTTATTAACAAAAACTATGGAGGCTTTTTTACCAGAAATTAAACAGCCATATACAATTCGGAGATTTTGACCAGAATGTTTTTCCTCGCGTGATTCATTGCAGTCTCTATAATCTAAGAATTAAAAACATATGCTTACTTACTGTTTTAAATATAGAAAATTGTTGTTTTTCAGTTTTTTTTGTTTAATTTAATTAATGTTTGATCCTATGAAATTACACATTTATTATTTGTAGAAAACTTGAAGTTTCCAATTTTTAAAACTTGTTTGAAAATATACGACGTATTAATAATTTTTTAATTATGTATGTATGATAAGTTCGTTTATCAATTTAGAAACTTATTAACTTACTGAAAATACAATATTCGACAAAATAAGGAATACCATTAACTGAAATAAAGAAAAAAGATAAATTAAAAACTTAAAAACTTTTTTTGCGCAGATTATCACGAAAGTAATAATAATTAATTAAAAAGATTATTTTCTCATTTGCTACAAATTACACTAAGTTATATTATTCAAATTAGTTTGAAAAATCTTTTTTTTAATTGTTTCTTTTTTGTATATATTGCAATTAAAAAGAATGCGATTTTAAAGTTGCAAAATGTATGTAAACAAGGGTAAATAAATAGGTAAAAAAATATTTATTTTAATTAAACTATGAACCAAATTTGATTTTATAATTAATTAGTGAAAAGAATAATATTTTCAATTTCTTAGTTTAATTTACGTATTTTCATTTTCAAATTCATTTTTAATTTTAAGAAAAAATTACAATTTTTAACTTGTAACTAGCATCTTGGATATAATATATTTCTTAAGAGCAGTCTTCAATTCAAAGCTTTCATGAAATTAGATTTTTCACGAAATGTTTTAAAATATTTTTATTAATTAATTTATTAGAATAAAATCTTTTCTTTTAAATGTATGTATAGCTATCTGCTTAAATAATAAAAGCAATATTTTATTACAATTTTAGTGTGGAAAGTGCTAAGAAGGAATCTGTGGGAAAAGATTCGGAAGAAACACATTCTGAACCAAAAAAGGAAGACAAAGATGTTGTGGCTCAAAAGTACTAAGCTATCTGCTTAAGATTTATTTTAAACCAAAACAAGTATTATAAATACTATTTGTTGTGGTCAAAACAGATAACTTTCTTTTCGGTTTATCAAGCGGTTTTAACGGTTTATCAAGCAAATGTAATTGAAGAAAATATTTATTTACAATTTAGGTACATTATTGAAGTATTTTGTAATAGACCAGGCCATATACTAGAAGCAACCATAACTCGGCAGAATCTTTCTCTTCATTTAACATCTGCATAACTATTTTTTTAAAAAAATATCTATTCTCACAGATAATGTCTCGTTTTTGCAGCCCGATTGCTATTACTTCCTTTTTTTCCAACCATCAATAACTGCAATAAATTATGACTTTCTCTGGATTGACGGAATATTACAAATCCTTACATACTTTGCAGTATTTAACAAAAAATTTATTTCAATTCTAAATTTATTTTTTCACTATATTTTATGTTTGACGCACTTTATAAAAAAAATCGAATGTGCATAAATGATATCAGATTTTTTTTTTGTTGCAACAGCTCATCAGATAAAAAAGCAAACTCATTTTCATATCACAATAAAGAAAGTTCAATATTTTAAATGTTTTATGTATATCTTTGAATCCATAAAGAATTGAATATTGACCTCAAATTCTAGATGTAAGGTAGGCAATTAAAATCTACATTGTAACAACTGGAATAAAATTTCAAAAAAATTTTAACAAATCTATATACCAAATCATTAGGTAATTAAGAATATTCAGAAAATAATAAACAGTTTTGCAAAACACAAATTTGAGTTTGGAAAGAAGGTAAAACACGCTTTTCACTTTTCTAAAAGTAAACGATGCATACATATCTTAAGTTTTAAATAAATATTTTTCAAATTGCTTTAAATATATTAATACAGTATTGGGAAGCTTGGCTTGGAGGAAAGAAAAAAAAGTATTGAAAAAAACAGGAATGTTTTGGGATGTAGTTGAGATATAATCGTGTGAGCTGATGACAAGATTATATATTTTATTAATTTTAATTTCCAAACATTTTTTTAATTTTAGAAACATTTTTTAATAAATTTTTTCCTCTCTTTTGGGAATTCCTTATAATTTTCCACAAAAATATTACATATGAATCTTTAAGTGTAACCATGTATGAAGAATATGTAAAGAAAGTTGTAAAGATAACAACACCATTTTTTTTTCATTTTAGTGTTGATCTTGATGAATCAAACAGTGGGATTAAAGATACTGAAGAGCCAAATGTACTACCTGATCCCACATTTTCACTTTGGAATACTATTTGCGAATGGTTTCCGAAAAGAGTCCCTGAGAATGTAGTTAGAAGTCATAGGTATATTGATCTATCTATCTATCTAATATTCTTATTTAAAAAAAAACATAAATAAAACAGAAATTTATGTAACTTTTGAACTTCAATGCTAAAATTAAACAAATGAAACAAAATACACACTCTATTATTTTATTTTAGAGTTGATGAAACTACTTGGGATGATACAATGTTCGATTCGTTCGAAAATGCCTACGAGGAGAAAAGTGTCCCTCCTAATTTGGCGAGTGAAGTAGTTGACAGTGAGAGGTATTTGTGCGAATTTTAAATAAAAGTTTTCTATAAAAAAATGATTTTAATGCATGTAACAAATAATCTGTAGTTTATTTGTTACATTAAAATTGTTATAACTACAAAACAATAATTTTTGAAGAAGACACTGCTGGTGTTCTAATTATATTTAGTATTTTTGTTTATAAATAGTAGTTTCTGCTTATTATTCAAATAAAAAAAAATACATATTTTTCAGTATCATAAGTTGTACTAAGGATAACAATTCATTTGGTATTAAATACATTTAAATTACTTAATTCAAAATGTAAATTATAGTTGCATGGAAGAAAAAACATACTTTTTTTAAAAAAATTATGTCACAACTTTTTAACAATACAGAAAATGTTGTTCCGATAAGAGCAGAAAGTAACAATTTATCATCAAATCTATGCATTAAGTTTATAAAGATATTCTAGAATAATTAAAAAATGAAAATAAATTAATCGAGAAAAAAAAATTTCTCATTTCAACACAATTTTATTTTAAAAATTGCAGTAGAAGACTTGTTATATAGATTAAACATGCTATAATACTTCAAATTTGATATAAAAAACTTTTTTCACTTAAATCTTATGTTCTTTTTATAATAAAATCATAATCTGATTATAAAAGAAATATCTTAATTTAATGACAAAAGTGAAATAAATTTTTAAAAGCTTGCTTTTAAAAGTATGTTTTAATTACCTAAAAAAATGAGAAAATTAAAAATATTTTTTTATTATTTTAGGCATACTTATTGGAATGTAGATTCTGAAGCATCGTACTATGCAGAAAAAAGTGATTCTGCTCAAATTTGCGATGATGATGCTAAAGTAGAAAGGTATTTATTAAATCTTTAAAGCAAAAAATATCTGACACTTAAACCATAACAAATATTTTTTTAAAATTAAGGATGAAATCAACGGAATATAAAATTCTTAGTTGACACTGCTGAGATTTTCGTTTCTTTTGAGCATCAATAAAGATGTATATGATACAAAATTTTCCTAAATTGGTTTAATTTGTAAAACGAAGAAAATGGAGAGAAAAAAAACAAGAATAAAGTACGTACCATAAGTTATTAAAAAATTTAACTTCGATTTGGTTTTTTCTCCTTTTGATTAAAAACTTCAAATTATGCAAAGTCGCCATATCTCCTAATATAATATTTTTTACATTCTAGCCAAATATCCATCAAATAATTATTTTAAAACTATAAAGTCATTATGAATTTCGATTTTTTAAGCAAATGCTTATAAATAATGTCATGTCTATTTTTTTTTACCAAAAATGATATTTAAAAAAATAAAAATTCAATTTTTAAATACTTTTTGCACAATTTCAAATTCTGCTTGATTGATTAATGAATATTTTTATTCAACTAATTCTGGAAGCAGAAATAATAAAGACTGAAACATCTAAATAATAAAAAGAATTTTAATAATCAAACGAATGTTACACAATCTGAAAAACTACTTATATTTCTTACCGAAACACTTTTCAATAAAACACATGTACTGTCATAAATACCTTTTAATATCCCCATACCTGTGAATAGATATTGCATCTTTTCCAGACAGTGGTCCCCAATTAATCGAAACTTATATTTTTATTAATTATTTTTATAGCTTTCTTAACATAAATTATTTAATGGAAATATAAAAAAAAGAGAGTTACAGTATTTCGTTTCTGAAAAAAAATGTCGGAGAAAAACATTTTAGGAGTGTACTTTTCTTGCAAGTTCACTTTATGTTAAAATTTCATGCGAAATATTTTAAAAGATTCTGTGAAAAAATACTTTTAATACCGGCAACAAATGACAAAGAATTAAGGAAACTCCTCTGATACAACTTTATGGTCAGCATCATCAATATTGTAAAAAAGAGAGAGATTTGCAAAACAGGCTTATTATTTAGAAGCTAAAAAAATTTTCCGAGATATTATATGTAAGGAAAATTTACTTTATAAATCTATGTAATCTATGACATTAGTTTTGTAGTCTCTATTATATTCTGTTACGAAAAGGATAATTCAGAAACTATATGTTAATTTAGAAAAGATTTTTAGGAAGCTAACTACGAAACTTTAATTGTTTCTGCATAAAAACACGAAGTTGATTTTTACAACTGATGTAGAACGACCTTTAAACAGTGGCTCTGTTAGTTTCCATGTTTAAATTTAAGTTAAAAAAAAGAACTTTCAACTTTCTGTGCGGAACATTTAAACAAATAGAATAAATGTACTTTACTGACTTACCTTTTGAAGGCAAAATATTTTGTTTCAGAAGTAAAATATTTAATTTAATGCTCGCGATATTCAGATAAATTGATTCTCAACCATTGGGGTTAAAATATTATGTTCTTTTTCAAATAACATGAATAGCGGAGTTTTTTTTTTTATCCGTCAACAATTATCTAGAAAAAAACTGAAAAGAAAGGTCATAACAACTTTTTACATTTTCAGAGTCGGAATATGCCCTTTACAAAAGGAAGCTGAAGCATTTGTTCAGCTGGAAATTTTTGAAAAAACTTTCACCCATAATTGGGGTTCTGCAAAAGTGGATTGTGAGAGGTATTTTAATTTTTACTTGAATTAAATCTAAGTTATAGAAAATATATTGTAAATGCGTGTCTCTCTCTCTCTTTATATATATATATATATATCTGATACATTAGAGTT
>NC_092211.1:75083815-75117853 GCF_043381705.1 Parasteatoda tepidariorum | reverse complement strand
TATATATATATATGCACACAGAGAGAGAGTAAAAATGTCGGGAAAGATATAAAGATTTTTTGAAAGCCAAAAAAAAATTTTTTTTAAATATTCACAAATTTAAAATTTAAACAAAATTTAAATTTTAAAGAAATTTAAATTTGAAAAGAAGTTGGAAAATAAAATTAGAAAACGATATAATCTGGTCAATCTAATTAATCATGTATGTTAGTTTAAACTAGGTAAATAAATTATAATTGTAATTAAATTACAAATTTTAAATTATTTCTCACAGGAAAAATACGAAATAGATTTTAAAATCTTACGTAAAAAATGAATTCAGCACTTAAAAAAGGGATTTAAATGGAATTATTGGAATTGAAATAAGTTTTTTACTTCTTCTTTAATCATTGTTTAAACATGCCAAGTTTACGAGCGTGCACTTCTTACTGACTGTCATTTTATATGCAAAATCTTTTATCTAGACCAATCATTATTACTGAACATTCATAAAACTTTGTTTACAGAAATGCGATACTAAATTAGAAGAAATAAATTACAATATAGAATAGCTTTTAAATTTTCACGAATAAATTTTATTTATTTTTTCTGAAATGATCGAAATGTGCAAATAAAGTTTTCACAATAGATTTTTATAGTTTCAGTGTTGATATACTGGATGTAGAAGTTGCATCCCATGTGAAACGAGAAATTGTGTCAGAAAATTTCACCCATGAACTGGGTTATGGAAATGAGGGCATAGAAAGGTATTATATTTTTGTT
Source organism: Parasteatoda tepidariorum (assembly GCF_043381705.1). Lineage (NCBI taxonomy): Eukaryota > Metazoa > Arthropoda > Arachnida > Araneae > Theridiidae > Parasteatoda > Parasteatoda tepidariorum. The sequence continues at coordinate 75,117,091 of NC_092211.1, read as the reverse complement.
TTAGTAATAGTTTATTTTTGTTATTTCAGTTTTTCGCAGTGAATTAGTAAAATCTTTGTTTTATAGTTCTCAAAAAATCAAACTTCGAGTTTACGTCTACTTGAAACATGATAATTTGAACCAATTTTGTTTAAATTTTTTGTCATTTTAAATAGAAATGTTTAAAATTGCGTGAAAATTTCTTTGTCGAATATTAGAAAATCAATAATGCAAAAGAATTAATATTTATTCAAAATAGTTTTTTTGAATTGAATAATTTTTGGAACAGGTGAATTTTATAGCTGAGCGAAAAATGTTGATCCGCTTGAAATTCTGATTTTATAAATAATAACTCTTATTACTACACGTTTAATTAAAAATACGAAACTGAAAATGAAATTTAATTGAATAAATGGTTTTTAATGCCATGCGCAAAGTATCGTCATAAAATAACCAAATTTTCCATCATTTACCAAATTTTGTAACTTATTATAAAACCATATTACTATGAAAATACTATTAGTTACTATAAAAATTTAAAGCAGTTTGACCTAACATATCCATACAATGGTACAATCCATGCAAATTAATACATACAAAATACATTATGTGCTAAATCGTAAGTAAAGGCCATGGATTATTTTCTGCCGACCTTCCTCTTTTAAAATTAAAGCAAAATATAGAATATTGAATATTATCTTTAAAAAGAAGTTTAGCAATTTTAGACATTTCGGCTTAAATAAGAAGGTGTTTAACACTATCTTATAATTCTTTTTCTTGCTTAGAAAAATAAGCATAAATAAGTGAATTTAAAAGTTAATTAAATATCATCTTCTATACAGAAATCTTAATTTAAAACACATTGATTTTTTTTTCTTAGGTGTGATAGTCATGAGACTGCCAAAAATGAGATTGGTGGTGCAGGGGAACAGAAAAAGATAAAGAAGACAAAAAGGAAACGTGTCGGACGGTTTTTCCGTAAGCTATTCTGTTCCTGCATGAAAAAAAACAAGGAGTAATTAGAGGTGACAAGTCACTATTGGAGATGATTTTTGCAGTCTCAGAAAGATTTATTTGAAGGAAATCTCGTCGAAGCCATCGTTTTTGTCATTTTATCGAGGCAGATGAATTTCATTTCATGTTTAAATGATTTAATTTTCGATTTAGGCCTTTTTTGGTATTTAATTAAATAAAAATGACGATTTTCGACTTTTATTGTTTCTGTTTTCTTATGTTTCAATCAATTCATAAAATTATTAGCAACTAAGTAGCTCAATTGTTAGCAACACTGAAATAAAGATCAATTTGGAAGAATGGTTTATATCTATGAAGGATGATTCATGAGTGCTGAGGGAGAAAAAAAAAACAAAGAAAGAAACGGATTTTGTGGATACATAAATCCTTTTTTTCCCCAGACCGGCCCATCCTTTCTGCGCAATGACTCCTTCTGCGTATATAACCGCGTTAAATCGTTATTGATTTGACAAAATTTTGTAATTTCCTATATTCATCAGATTGCGATCTAATCGCCATTTTTCTAGAAAAAATGAATATAAACCGTTCTTCTCCCTTGATCTTCAAATATTTTGATATAGTTGGAAAAAAAACCACAGTTTAAATACCTTATAATTCTGAGATTCTGAGAGAGAGAGAGAGAGAAAATCTCAAAATATTGGACAATATTTTAAAATTTTTGAAATGAGAATTGATTGTTCGTTTCTTGGATGCAAATTTTGAAATTTGAAAATCTTGAAATTATTAAAAATTTTAACGCAGTTTGAATTTTACATTTTAAGCCGATGGTCTAACTCTTTTTCACAAAAGAAGAAATTAGCATTTGGTTAAACGTAGATGTTCACTTTAAAAGAATCTTCGAAAAAAAAAAATAATCGTAGAGAGAAATTTTAAGTTTCTCTATAATTATTTACATACATATTAACATCGAGCCTCTTAATTAAAGTGCACATTTTTTTTTCTGTAAAAATAGACTATAAAGCAATTAGAAAAACGAATTTTAGAATTTAATGAGAAAAACCATTTCAAGCCTTTAGGAAAACGAGTCATGATATCTTCAGATCAAAAAAATATACTTATAACTTTTTTTTGCAAAACTGAACTATTATGCGGTAAAAAGGGGAAAATTAAGTTTTTACATTAAATAATTCAAAAGCTAATCGATACACTAATAATATTTATATCAAAATTTTCTATTAATGAATAACTTTAGCGTTATGTGAGGGAGAAGCCTGGAAATTTTCTGAAAGAGCAGTGACTGCGACAGTAAACTTTCTTTATCACAAATAAGTAGTTTTTAAGCTTACAATGTGTTGTAGATTGCACCATACAGTACAAAATGCATCGATAATCGAAAAAAAAATTTTATTTAAATTTACATTAAAATGAATCTGCACATTATGGTATCAAAATCGTTGATTTTATAACTTCTCAGAAACAGATTTTATGGAAAAAAAATGATTTGAGAAAAAGTTGGAACTGTAAAATACGTTTTTATTTAAATACATTGGTGTAAGAAGTTAAGAGAATTTGCAGACTTGGTCGATTATCTCTAGAACTACTGGATCGATTTTAATGAAATTTGATATGCACATATATTGATACAATACAAAACAAATAACAATTTAACAATTGTAATACACGAGCATGATCGTGAGTAACACTCGTTGGTGTCGGAAAGTATGAAATTGCCACAGGAGAATTCAGACCAATCGCCACAGGAGGTGATAAACTACCTTATTTCAAGTATGAAATCACACTACAAGGCCTGAATATCTGTAAGAGGGGACCATACCCCTTATTAACCTTTTTTTTTTTTTTTTTTCTTTTTTNTTTTTTTTTTTTTTGTTTATTCTGCAACTGTTGTTTCATACCTTCCAAATCCAAGACGTGTTAGACACGATCGTGAGTGTGTATTACAATTGATGAATGGTTCTTACATCAGTGTATTTTGAATTCATTTGTTTGAGCTTACCTGTCGTGGATGATTTGACGCTCCGTTACGCAAAGTCTGGCGCAACACTTGCTTATTTTATTATACGTATATATATATGTATAGATTACAAAGTACAAACTGAAATTACAATTACAAATACTAAGTAGAAATAAATTTTGTACATTCATGTGATTAATAATTTTTGGTTTTGAAACGAAATTTTAAAATTTTAAGAAAACTTCAAAGCAGAACTTTATAATATTAATTATAAATATTTTTTGACCATCGCTGAAGTATTAAGTATATTAAGTATTTTTACAAACTAAAACTGGATAAATTAAAACACGACTTTATTCCATTTTTTCAAGATGTACAAAAACAGCTTAACAGGATCATATTTTTATTTTGCAATAAAACATTTAATTAGATTATTCCAGTTGGTTTATTTTATTGAAGTAAAAATATATATCATCTTTGAAAAGTTCTTCGTTATGGATGGAAGGAAATATTTCAAGTCCCAGGCAAAATATAATTCAATGTTTTTCGGAAATTTCTTTTAAAATATCAAACTCTCTTTTCGTCGGTATAAAAAAATACTCAAAGGAAAGAAAGCCGGTCGGTAATAATTTCATTAATTACTTAATTATTAATGAGAGCTTAATGATTTACCCTCTATTTTTATCATCAAGGGAGATTTAGGAATGTCTTTAACTGGCGATATGTCCTTACGTTCTTTTCTTTTGGGAAGTACCGCGTACTGAGTTGGAATTTCTGGAAATATATTCTTACTTTGCAAAGCAAATAACATTTTCTCTAAGAGAAAACTTTTGAAATCTGATTTCTGATAAATCTTCCTCTGATTCGATATAAATCGATTTCTTAATGTATCTCTTTCTTTTGAAATATTCCTCAACTTTACATTTAAAACATCATTCTCGTAAATTAGATCATAAAGTGAATCCTCGTTTATCTTTGCATTCTTTAATTCATCTTTCATTTCTATTTGATCAACAACTCTTTCATTTTGTACATTCAAATCCGTCGACGTAATAGAAGGATGTTTATTAAATTTTAATTGCTCATTTCCCCGTTTGGAATCCCGTATTAGTAACTGCAAGTTATTCAGCTCGTTTCCAAGTTTCTCTACTTCTTTTTTAAGAGCGGTAGAAGTTTCCAAATTTTTACAGAGGATTTCTTCGAAATAAATCGCCAATTCCTCAGCATACTTTGAGAAAGGATGTCGCACGATATTATCATTTACCCTGGATTCAAAAATTTTTATAATTTTAGCCACTTTTTCTTTCTGGAAATTGTGAGTACTATCATGGAACGTTTGTATGCATTTTTCGGCGATGGTCTGTAATTCGTTTAAATTCTTTTCTTTGGAAACAATCAGTTGTTCTTCTTTCTCTCTCCTGTTAAATAGAACAAATTTTTCATCGATGTTATTCTTTTCGTATTCTCGAACAACACATTCTAGAAGTCTTTGTTGGTATCGTTTTTCTTCCCCTTGTTGAGTCTTCGCCAATTGAATTTTTTCAAATGCTTTGAAGTTGCATTCGGCATCTTTCATTTCAAGCTCAAGTTCGGCAGCTAGATTTTCCCTTTCATTTTGTTTCAAGCTATGAAAAGTTTCGTCCAATTGTTTTTGAATAGTAGAATTTTTCTGAATTAAACTTTCGATTCTATTGAGAATTTCTCTATTCGTATTATGAAGAAAATCTGTGATTTCATGCCTGTCTCTTTCTAACTGAATTAAAAGCAATTTAACTTTTTCCTTCTCTTCTACCAAAACACCGATGTAATCTTTCAATTCCTTATCTGTCATTGTTTCAACATCATAAAGACCAATGAGTGATTTTTCCTCATTATTTTTATTTTCGTCGGCCATTCTTTTTTATCTTGATAAATTATTAATTTAAATGAATGCAAATTATTTCGATTTTTCAGAAAAAATTTAGGGAATTGAATTCGCAAGTCATTTCTTACTCCATTTTAATTCTATAAAATTTTATTATTTGATTTCCTTTCTCAATTTAAAGAAGTTGGCTGACTATTTACTCGTTCAAATAAACACCTTCTCTATTTTATTTTGTTGATGCTTTTGTCTTCCTTTAATTTCTAAAGATGAATTTTTTTAATGTTACAAGAATTTCAAGTAATCTTTGTAAATCTTTAAAAATACAGAATTTTTTTATAAAGGTTGAAAATTAATCAAACGACACACATTCAAATGTTATAGAATCGTTAATAAATTCAACAATATACGTCATCTAGTACAATGCTCCCATCGTCGCGGACCGGTCAACGTTTGTTCATTTTGAATATTTGGTTCATTGGCCAGTTGAAAAGAGGGTTTTTTAATTTAATTGTACTTAAACATGCCTTCAAAACAAAATGCAAATACATGAGCGGTATGGTGACGGATCTTAGTTTTAAGTTTATCTCAAATTTGGATTGGGGACCACTGATCTATTACATTAAAAAGAAAATGGAGAGAGAAAGAGAGAGAGCAAAATGCTGAGGTTCAAAATGTATATAAGGAAGCGTTGTGGGGATAGTAGTTACAGACCATGTCAACCTTCATCTATGAAAAGGTACCCCGACATAGAGTCGAGTTAACATGTCTTATATACTAGTGAATTGTAGTTGTAGTGGTAGATACGCTACAGCGTCACGGGCTATTAATGAGATGTGCAATAAAGTTTGTAATTTCTTTTCTCTCTTTCATTTATCCGACGCATAATTTGTTGCAAAGTAAAATTTCGTTGGAATACATTTTTTTATGGAAGCAGGTGTAAAAATGTTTAAGAAACATATGACACAAGTTAATAAGGACTTTGTAAATATTGAATCTGAGCCGTTCAAACGGAGAATGTTCACCAATCAAAGTCTGATTCTCTTTGTGAAGCAGATGCATTAAATAGCTGCCGTAAAAATGAACTGCAGCAGAGTTTCAAAAAGATATAAATTTTATGTAAGCGACAAGCACATTTTATCTTAATTATGTTTGAATAGAAATCATAATTGGAATTAACAGAAATAAGCTATAAGAAACCATGTAACTGCTTGCAAACAAACTTAAGCACTTCACATGGTTTAAATTTGTATAAATGATAGTTTTAAATAAGTAAATTTATATAATAAATTTTAAAAGAAATATCTCATTAGATCAATTTCTAATAGATAATGTCTCGATCACTAATACGTAAAGCTTTTGAACTAATTGAAGACGATTATAAATCTCGCATCAGTGGTAATCTTAACACACTATTAATACGTTTTAGTTCCGTTTTAAAATTTTGGCATTCATTTTTCTTTATTTGATTGTGTTTTGCATGTACTTCCCTTCATATTTTTTGTCTATAAAATATGGTTTTGTTTACAAGATATAAGTTATTTATAAAACCCGAAAAATGCTTAGCTATGTATTTAAAGTAGGCTTTAAAGAAATTTATTACATGGTTGATAATGTAATGTTTGATAAATAGCGTAACAATCTTCAATCAAACTTGTTTTTTTTTTTTTGGAATTTCAATGAAAAGAATCGATTAAAGCTTAATGTATTAGTTTTATCATAGATATAAGGTTTGGGTTGTTATTTTAAATTAGTTATATTTGAATTGAGTTTGCATTTTTTGATGGTTAGTGCTACAATTAATGTTAATGCCCTTAAGAATATTCTTTTAAACTAAAGAAAGTTATGAATTTTAATATTGAGTTTAAACCTTTTAAAATGTGTGCTTGCAAGTAAAAGAAAATATCGCAAAATGTTCACTTTTTTAAAAAGTAGAATTGATACTCTTATATATCAATAAGTTAATGAACTATGCAAAGTTATTATGACTTCAAAATTATATTTATTGTAAAATCCTATTTGGGAAGATCTTTGTAATGTTACCTTACCAAAATAAGTGCTACATTCTATCTTTTTTGGGCAGTAGCACATGAAAAGTTAAAAAAAAAAAACATAAAAAAGGGAGACTAACTTTGTATAACTTGTAATCCCTTTAGCGATTGTAGTCAGCCTAAACCGGTATTAATAAAAAAAAATACCCTATCCAATATAATATCTATGTTACTATAATCATTTGATTTTTTAAATTATTTTTTTTTTCAAATTTAATTTAATTTGTATAAATTTTATTTATTTTAAACTCTGTAGGTCAGGTGTCCCTATCAGATGCGCAACTAAATTCCCAATGTTGAGGTAAAGGAACCACATGTGACCTTTATATCCTACCAACTTTGTTTTTAGATCATATCTAAAATTGGGTAACTGCTCATATAGTAGCTACCTATAACTACAGTTGGCATACTTAAGTTTCTATAGTTCACTTGTTTTACCAGTCTCTATTAGAATATCAGAAGAAGAAAGCATTTGAGAATTTTTTATCTATGTTGAATAATCAAGGCATTGTCTTGAAATTTAAATTAAATACTAAAAAAGTCAAGGAAAATGAATTAATTTGAGTTATGTATTTCTAAAAGTATATGTTTACCAATAAAGTTGAACTTGCTATAATTTTTTCTTATAAAATTTCTGTTATTTTCAGCTTAAATAACAAGTATAAATGCTATAATACAATTTTTAATTTATGTATTAGTATAAGTATATATATATTTATAATATATCAAGGGTCTGTCCAGGACAAATTTACTGCCATTAAACAGTAGGCTACTTTCACAAATTCAATTTTAGGAAAAATGGTTGTTTCACAAAATACTTTTAACATATTTAAATATTTCTGAAAATATTTTCTTATTTTACCACATTTTTGTGTTGATTTTTTAATATAATTACTAAATTTCACAAATTATAACTAGATTTTCTCAAAATAGGTACTTTTAAAAAAAAAACTAGACAGACCCCTGAATATATACTGAATAAGCAATACAGAATATTTTTTAAGTTTTGTTACACTACACCTTTATTATGCATATAAGAAAGCACTATGGTAACTGCATATACAGGGTGGTCCTAAAATATGTGTCAAAAATGTAAAGGTAGGTAGAGGGGACCCAAATAAGCATATTTCGTATAGGATTGTGTGTGCGGTAATGCCGCCTTGAGCCGGTAGGAAACGCTGATGACTGCGGCATATAAAAGCGCTTGCTAGCTCTATTCATAATTTCCCGCACGGATCTCAAACAGCAATCATCATTTCACCAATGTGGAGCTTGCCGGCGTGCATTTTATGTATGGGGCTGCACAAGGAAACAGATTAGCTGGTCAAAGGATGTACAGGGAGCGTCAGAAATCACCTGGACGCTGTCTACGGCCAGCATTGGATAGGACGGGGTGGTCCAGTTCCCTGGCCACCGCGTTCTCCTAAATTAATCTGCTTGAATTTTTTCTTTTGGGGTCATATTAAAAGCCTGGTGAACGAGAGTCCTGTTACATATGAAGAAGATCTTGTTGCTGCTTTACATGTGCTCGACGTCTTTTCTAACGTAAGCCGATCCATGCGCCGTCGCTGTGAATCTTGTATCTCTGTTGGTGGCTGCTCTTTCAAGCACCTCTTGTAAACTGTTGATAAATTTTTATTTTCTTTTGTCTTCACTTGTCTTTTCAGTTTCCTTTGATTCATACTGCTTTACAAGCTAGTGCTGTAATGTGCCATTACCGCACACACATTCGTATCCGAAATATGCTTATTTATGTCCCCTCTACCTACCTTTACATTTTTGACATATGTTTTAGGACCACCCTGGATATACTGTGAGTATGTAGGTACGTTCCACATCAATGTTTGTTTGAGATATTGTCTAGTTTAACTTCACTAGCTACAAGCAAAACCTTTATAATTTGCCTGATTACTTATTTTCTGATAAATTTTCTTTGTGAAGTTTAACTTATAAATTCTTAATTTGTTCATTTTATTATATTTTTGTCAATGTTTCATAGTCTTTGGACAAAATAAACAATAAAATGTGCTTAATTTTCTTCGTAAGCTTTAAAAGATTTTAAGTATTCTTGATTCTCTCCTAACTTTTGATTGACAATAAGAAATTATTTCTTTTTTTAAAATTTCTAGCCATTATAAAGATTTTAAAAGTTTTGTGTTGTACTCTAAAATTTATGATCTTGTATCTAAAATCCTATTATCTTATTTTTATATTTTTAAACTCATTTAACCCAATAAAAGTTCAAAAAGTAGATGATAACAATTATTATTTTGTTTTTATATTAAGGTCATTGGCAACATAGCCAGCTTCTATCTTCATCTCAACGTTAGTCTACGAGAGAAGTTTTAACACTTTCTCTCATACGAACTGACCTACCTGATGTAACAAGTTATTTTTAAATTTTATTAAATATTTTTAAAACAACTTTGAATATGTTTTAAAAGCAGTTTTCGTAATGTGTTTATGAAGTTACTTTTTAAGTTATTCACAAACTTTTCATAAAAAAAAAATAAGGAGAACATATAAGCGCATATTTTTTTTTCTATTGTTAACAATATGGAAGTAAGTAATGTAAGGAAGTAAGTAATAAAAGGAAATAATGTTGAAAAATGTTTTTTCGAGAGGTATGAAAAAATTTTCTGCTCTGAAATTAGTCTCCTAAACCACAGGTGACTTCAAGTGGAGATCACTAAACTGTGAATAGGGGAGGAATTGTGAATATCTGAGTAATGTTTATATGCTTTTAGTAATAGAGGTGAAATAAATTGAATATCAAAGCCATTATTCAGTCATTATGAAAAAGTTAATTTTGATTATGAAATTATTTCTGGAATTAGGTAATCAGCAGTTACCGGAAAGTTGGATTACTTTGGAACACTTTTTTTTTAAGAATGATAATCTCTTTAAACTGCTTTTTAAAGCTCTGAGGAAGCGTATTCCACACTTTATGCGCACACACATCATTGTGCACCTCATCACACATCCCTTTGCGCACATCCTCACCCTTTAACTAAACAGTGATTAGATTGTCATTCTTGTGATTCTTCCCACGCAGCGAATGTGATGAAAGCTGACGAGGCAGATGGCCTTTTCTTGTATGTTAAGTGTCCTGTACTAAGTCCTGTATGTTAATAAATGTTGCTTATTGTAGTTATGCTCTTTCCCTTATATATATATATTAAATCAAGCTTTTTTATCTCATAAATTTATGCTATAATTTTCCTTTTAATGTCAGAGTAAATTAAACTATTTATGCATAAATAAGGAAAAAGCATATTGAAACCTTAGTTTGAAACCAACACTTTAGAGGATGATATCCTTTTTCTCTTTTGGTGCTTTCACTGACCCCTTATAGAGCTAAAACACATTGGATCAGGAAAAAAAAGGAAATCATTCCTTTTGTGTTAACTTTCAGGTTATTCGTAACATTGTACATACTGTTTCCAGAATGTAAAGTAGTGATAACTTGCAAAAGAAGAGCCTGGTGAATGAAGGGAGGCCTCATTAGCCATTCAAAAGCCTGTGGACTGCTTATTGTAATGAATCAACCCTTTGAACTTTCCAGGAATTTTTTCTCACCACCAGGGGCTAAGGATTCATGTGGTTTCCTCTGCTCTCTTCTTCCTCACAGACATTTCTCTTCCTTAGCAAGGTTTCAATGAGCTTAAGTGTCTTAATAATGCAATATTAAAGCAAAATTGTTCTTAATTGTGGAGTATCTTTTAAAAATTAGATGTGGTAATATGTATTAAAAATTTAAATAGTATTATAATATTTATTTCAAATAATAATAGTGGTATTCACATGACCTTTTTTAAAAATTATGTAGTAACATAATTTTGTAACAGTTTATTTTATGTTTAGATAATAAATCCAAGCTTCCCAAGAAACATTCATGCTGTCAAAAGAAAAACACTTTTGGATCACAATATGCCACAAATTCTGAAGCCTTTGATTGGAAAATAGGAAAAAGTAATCCAAAATGCAAGCCCAATTTAGGTGAGTTCAAGTATTTAATTTATAGTTATATTATATGGTTAGAGTCAAAATCATCTACAATTTTTATCATTCATTCACAGTACTGTACATAGTTGGGAGAAAGGTGATAGGCTTAAAACAATTAATTTGTGATCATAATTACAAGATGAAAAAAATAACAATCCGTTTATGTTTTATGTTTGCAACAGTACCTAGTCATGGTTTACAAGTACTTAGGATTGGTTATATAAATTATTTTATACTGCTTTGCTAATTCTCTATGCTTTTGTCTTTATTTACTATCTAGCATATTATTATCTGTTTCAATATTTTTATAAATATTTTAATAAAAATATATTTATATTTTTACATGCATGTTTTTCCCCCGAATGTTTTCATGTTTTGTTTTAAATGATTTATAGCTATAGAAATCTTTCCTTATTTAAGACTAACAGCTTATTCTAGCAGTGTTCAGATAAAAAAAAAAGCACATTATTGATTGAGTAATCTGTATGAATAGTTGATAATTTAAATAAATATGTACAGGGGTCTGTCCTGACATTTTGTAAAAGGTCCTGCTTTTGTAAAATTGTGAAAAAAACTACTCATAATTTGTGAATTTAAAATAAGTGTTAAATCACATTCTTTCAACCAGGGTCCTACTTCTGTGGATTTGTGCAAATAGGGTCCTGTTATAGCAAATATTGCTAAAAACCTTTTCAAGAAGTTTTTAAGTTGTAAATAGATGCAAGATTCTGCTCAACAATTGCTGCTACTAAATTAGAGATGCAACATACAAATATTTGGTATTTAGCCTATACTGCTCAACACAGAATATTCATTTCGAATGAATAATGCAAACAAAATCGCTCAAAATTTTAATAATTTCAATTGACATATTTTAAATAACACAACTTAATTATGTATCACTTTTAATGTGTTACGCACTAAGTAAATTTAAACAGTTCTTAAGTTCATAATATTTTATTTAAAAAATTGCCTGAAATTAATTTTTATTTACATAATATTCTATTAATTAATTTTATGAATAAATATAAATTGATCAATTGTTTATTTACAAAAAAAATTTATCATTTAATATTAATAAGAATGTGCACTCAACGTTTGTAAGTATAGAATTATTTTCTTAGAATACTACATTTGGAATTTAAACTTAGGGAAACTAGAAAACGTTTCGAACCATCTCTCCACCCCCACCCCCGAGAAGGTTTATTAACAAAACAATAATGAAGATAAACAAAGTTGTGAGGTGTCCGATCAAATGATAAATTATTTTGTGAAAGGTCTGTTTTTATGGAAAAAAAAAAATTGTGAAGGGTTTGTTAACGGACCCAAATTTCTTCTAAACAGATCCCTGATGTATGTAATTGACTTGTGATTTCAATGTTTTATAAACAAAGAATTATGGCACTTTTAACCCATGCTTTATATTGTTTTTCATTTAGTTGCTAATTAATAGGCTGCTTAAATTTTTTTGCTTTCACAATAAATTGTGCTATTCAAGATTCACCACTGCTATGATTGTTCAAAATTAGTAACTAATGGCTCAACCACTTTTTATAATCAATTTTGAAAGAGTATTGACATGCAACTACAAATTCTTTTTCTACAATTTTGCAGTTAATAATATTGCTGGCTGAATTAGTAAAATATGGAGGAAATATTATGATTGAAATAAATTATGAACTAATAAAAAAAATCTGGACAAGAGTTTGGGAATTATTTATCCTGTGTTCAAAGAGGCAATAAGTATGTTTGTAAAAACTACAGTGGAATAACCATATTAAACACAACATATAAAATATTATCAAGTTTCTTAACAGACAAAATATTAAAAGAAAATGTGCAAAACTTTTTGGGAGAACATTGATGTCGATTTTGACAAAATAGAAGAACTGTACATCAGTTTTTTGAATTATGGAAAGCTTTTATGAATACCATCAACTTCAGGCCAGAATTTCACAACATCAATAGTAAAAAATTGTATAAAGCAATGCACATATTTGGAGAGCCATCAAAACTAATAAATTACAAAAAGGATAATGAAAAATCTTAAAGGCAGTATAAATACAGGTGGAAGAAATGGAAATGCACTTGAGTTTGACAAAGGTGTTAAGCAAGGGGTTTAAATTGCATATGTAGTTTAAATTGCAACAATACATAGCGATATTTTGAAAGAAAACTCTTTCTTAGGGTTGTAGCAGGTGCATTGGTGTCAAGGAAACTCTTAAGGCCAACAGGGATGATCCTCCTGCTCTCATTAATTTGTACAAGAATTTCTGTGCAAATCTGTTTAGAATGATTGAAATTTCATATCGCAATCATTCAGGCTTTGGGTTGTGTATGTATCTGTAGATACTATTTATTCATTCCAAAGTCCTACATAGATATTATATACTTAGAATATTGGAAATAAACCTTTTAAGTACCTAACTTAAATTGATTAAAAAATTTAATTAATTGTATTTATTAAATTAAAATTTTTTTTTTTATAAAAAAATATTTTCTAGATTCCAGCAAAATTGATAGAACTGAAGAGAATCTGAGTATTTTAAAACAGTTAAGTCAACTGAGGCCGAAACCAGCTGCTGCTCAAAAGGTAACAAAATTTTTCTATTAGGTTTTTTTTTTTTAAAGTGAAATTTTTATTTTTTGCCCTAATTAATCCGTTACTAGAGCATTTTTTATTTATTTACATTGTTCTTTTTATTTTCTATTTTTTCTAAAAATTCTTTCTTACTTTAATGAAACTGTTTTAAACTTTTTATTTTTGTTTTGTCATTCAGTATGAATTAAATTCAGTGGCCCATTACAGACTTAATACTTATTAGGTATCTAGCATTATGCATTAATATTATTACAGTAATGATTTTTTCAAAATTAAAACAAAAGAAACTTTTTTCTTTTTAATTTATTTAAGTTATTGTATCGTAGATTCTACAAAGTTCAATGTTGATGTAAAAAAATTGGAAAAAGAATTTCTGAAAATTATTTTGAATAAAAACTTTAAAATAAACTTTTAAATTACGTCATAGATTTTATGGTATATCTTTTGAAAGCCTGATAATTATTGAATTCAACAATGTAAGTAACATTGTTTTGAAAAATCTTAAGAATGAGAATTGTTATGTTTTTGAGTTGTTTCTGAAAATGAATATTATTATTTGTAACAGTATATTTGTTTTCTTTTGAGTTTTAATTACAGTTTATTTTAACACATAATGTAAAAAATTTTTAAAAATTTATGCTTTTCCTTATATTTTTATGTGGTGTTTTGACCTGCATTTTTTTATATTTCTTACTAAAAAGTTTTAGTTTTGCTCGATTCTAATTACGAGATATTATAATTACTTCACAAATAAGTATAATACATATAGATGAAATTTCAAGAAGTATGACTGTAAAAGTAAACTCTTCTATTGACAGTGTCTTTTTGTTTTGTTTTTTCAGAGAGTTTATATATTAGGTTATTTTCAAAAATATATTAAAAAAAATATTTTGATATATATCTTACATTTTAGTTTGATTTGGAATTACTATCTGCCATTTACAAAGTGTTATATTTTATTATTATCCAAATTTTATTTTAGTTTCCTTTTTTACTTTCAGTACTTCAATTTTTATAAAATTGAATACTAGGAAACAGTAAAAATTTCTCAAATATTAACTGGTTTTTTTGTCTTTATTTCAGCAATCTTAGACTGCACATGAATTTTATTTAGCTGAAAACACCAAAAATTGTTTTTTTCTTTATATTTAACTGAAAAACATTGTCTGCTTTTTTTATATCTGAATCATTGTACTATTTAAACTGAGCTAGTCAGAAACTAGAAAATATTTGTTTGTGTCTTAGGAGATGCTGTAATTAATTTATTAGATATTTTGTCTTTCAACTCTCACCCTAGTTTAATAATTTTCCACTGAACTATGGGTTCATCTTCAAACATGGACTTTTTAGAGTAATGTAGATAGGACAGATACATATTGTAAAAAATCTTAAATTGAAATTGGGATATTTTGAATTACTCTTTTCCAGATGATTTTTTTTTTAACTGAAAAGTTAATCTATTGTGATTCTGCTGAATTTATTTGCTTGCTATTTCTAACAATATCAAAACTTACATTTACCATTCTATTTATTTTAAAGTAAAAAGTGTGAATATATTATGATATATATGCGATACTTAATATTTATCAGCTAATCCTGGTAATTTAAATAATTTGATGTGCTGAGAAACCTTTGCTGTCTGTGATTAACAATTATTCTGTGCCAAATAATTTTTTCTTAAATAATTCTTATGCGCTATCTTTGCTTACTCTTAAAACTGTTCAAACAAATAAATCCCATATTTCAAAGCTCTCTTTCTTTCTTTTTTTTTTGCTCTCTTGTTTGGGTTTCTATTCACATCATTAATGAAAATTTTACTTCCAAGGCAATATTATTTAACTTTTTTTCTGACATCATTTCTCAGATAGAAGTTGGTGTGTTTAAAATGAATGAGGTAAATTTGAATGCATTGTATCCTCTGATCTTCAAATTTCAATGAAATTCAGTGCAGTGTTGATATTTTGACAATTCACAAACAAATGAAAGAAGGTTTTATCGTTTTCTTTTACGCTGACTCGTCATTGAATCGATTGCAAAAGAAGGGGCATCTCTCTTTGTATTGGTTAATTTAGCTATGAAAGATAGTCATTCTTTTAAAGTATCAAATTAAAGAGAAGGAAAAATAAAATAATTGAGAATAATTAATAAAGAACTAATCATAAAAGGGCTATGACCTTAGAGTTATGGTAAACTGACTGTTTATAGTTTCATTATTATAAATTTCAGCTCATATTCTTTGAAAATTTCTAGTGTGTGTTCCATTCTACTTAAGTTTTTAAGTATTGTATTAATGATATTGTGTCAATAACATTGTTTTAGTTAGAAATTAATCTTTATTGGTATCAATCATTTTTTCCCTCTTTTTTAGTTTAATTTTATATTATTCTTTTTAAATCACTATTTCTTATAAATATTTTGAAGTGCTTGTTTTATTGCTTATTTGTTAGTAAAAATGTAATTATTTGCATTTATTTTCATCTGAATTAATCAGCAGTGCATCTAAAAGGCATTGCATTAACAGTGCATTTAGACAAACAGAGCTGGAACCTGTTCTGTAGACATGATAAAAAAATGTATTTCTTTTTCTTCTAAACATGTGACATAGTTTCCAACTCTACTGGAGTTTCCAGTAGACTATAGATTTTGTCTGTTTCTCCTAGTCTACATGTTTAATAAAAATTATCTTCTTTTTTTTTGTATATTTTTAAAAACTTCCCAAAATTGAATCTGTGTTTTTAGGAAATCCCTACTGAAGTAGAGATTTGGCATTGACAATTATTTGCTTGAATATTTGAATAAGTATTACTAATACATAATAAAGTGAGCCTTAATACAAAAATCAGTTTAAAACTTTTTTTTGTTCTAAAATGTTGAGTTTGTTGAGACTCCCTTTTCAGATTAATTAAAAATCTTTTAACTATCTTTGATGAATTAAATGTCTATTACTATTGTAAATTATGAATAAACATAATACATAATATTTCAAGTTCATTTAATGTTAATCATAACTGGAAAATTATGCAGTTTTTCTTTTTCAGAGACTATAAAAATCTTTAAAATTTCCTATATGTGAAATATTTAGTACACTTTGCACTAATTATCACGAAATTTATATTATTTCATAAAATCTACTGGATTTTTTTCCTATTTATGTTGGCAACTATACTGTGAAATTTATATACTGTCTCCCATTTATTTTAGACTTTTTCCTTATGTCCTAAATTATACATTTTACACCCTTTAGTACAATCCTTGAGTATTGCAATCCTTCCATTGTTACGACTGCTATATGAAGTCCTGTTTGATACTCCATAGATGCAATCTTACTTTAACACCCATTAGAACATACAAACTGAACCATTCATATCAATACAGCAATCAAAATTTTGTTTTCTTTTTTTTTCTTTTTTTTTAGTTCCCTAAAGATCACTTTAAAAACAGGTGTTAGATAGTTTTCTATTTTTGAAACAAAAATTTCTCCATTGACAACAAGTCATTCGATAATAAAAGTTTCGAAAAGCTATTTAAATCTCTATTTTGTAAGTTTTCTATTCTATTTTGGATGGCCCACCCATTTTTAACCTAGGAGATCCTTTTGCAAAATCTATGGTGAAAAATTTTTTTAATGTATTGATTATTTACGATTGTTTGGAATTTGAAATATATATTGCACCGTCATTTAGAAATCAGAGTTTCCTGTCTGTTCAAAATCTTTCGAAAATTCTTTTCAAAAGGTTCAATATGTACATCAATTATATTTTCTTGCTTAAAAATTGTATTCACTCTTTTTGGGAAGTGTTGTAAGAGGTGGTTTAGTTTGGAGTTAAAACACATGGTATCATTTTAATTTTTCTTGACTTTGGTTTTATTCTTTTCTATGGCATATGTTATTTAGTGAAAATAGCTGCTCTTAACCAGTATAATGCTGTTTGCTTAGAATGGAAATTTTAAAGGAAGGTGATAAAAGGATAATATTGTAATCTCAAATTGTTAAATGATTCAAGAATTGGAAAAGTACTTTTTTTTACAATAATTAAAAATCATGTTGTAATTCTGAAAATAAAAGAACAAAGTGTTATGATTTCATGATATCCTTCTTGTGAAGTTAAATTTCAAAATCTCAAAAAAAAGAAAAAAAGTACACTGAATGACTGACTATAGTTTATGTGTTACACTAAAAGATGTCATTTGAAAAATTTAAATGTATTTTTGGCATTTTAAATACAGTGACCTCATGCTGTAACTTCCATTTTCGTACTGATCACATGGGTCAAGTGTATAGTATTTAAATTGTTATTCTTTCTTTTTTTTTTTTGCATCATCGCATATAGCTAAAATTCTTTTCTGAAATAATTAATTGAAATTTAAGTTTTTTTTATTATTATATTCTTTATTTATTTTGATGCATCTGAACATTCACTGTATTTTTTTCTTATTTTTTTTAATTGTATTAAATTTAAAACATATGTTTCGTTTTCACCTTTAAAAAAATCTAGGACCCATTAGTAATTTTTAATATTAAATAGAAAATAGTTGTAAACGTTAAATGGTAATTCCAATTCAAATCATGTATAAAAAACATAAGCAGTTGTTTAAAGAACCAATAGCTTTTCCCTGACAACGGCACCCTTAAAAACACTGATTTACCTGTACAAATAAAAAGAATTTTTGGGCTACCCCTTTAAACTGAAGTTCTCCACTGGAATCAATGTAATCCTGCTTGGTTAGATATATTTTTTTAGTAATTTTATTTTATTTTTTAATGTAATTTTGTTTTCATAATTTGTCATGTCTTTGTTTTTTATGAAAAAAAATTCTAATTATTCATTCTATTTTTGCTTATATTTGGTATTCAATTTCCATTTTACTTGTAATAGTTTTGGATTTTCTACCTTTATAATACTCTAACCCTTTATCTGCTTGTATATTTTAGTAGAATAATCCTTTACGGTGGTTGCTTATTTTTTGGTGTAACATCGTTGCACCACCTTATATTGTTTATAAATGTAACTTTTTCAAAGATAGTTTTACATATTCCTTTTGATCATTTTATCAATAGTTATAATTCATATTTTTAATCTGTCATATTTTATTATGGATTATTTTCACATGAAATCTATATTTCATCTTTATATTAATAATTTTTTATTTTCTTTTAAATAATTGTTTGTCGCAGTTTGATCAAAATGTTCTTTCTATCGTTCTAGTTTAAATATTACATTTGTTAATCTTTTTTCTTTCTTTTTTTTTACTTTAAAGTTTTTTGTTTCCAGTATAAACTTCTTAAATTTTTCTAGTTTTTACTTTTTTTAAAGTTATTTTGTTCAGTTTAGTTTTGGTTTTAACGTAAATGACTATTGCTTTTTCTATCAAGGGCCGTTATAGCCTATTTGGTAGGATGTTAGGCTTGTGCTTGTAAGATTCGATCCCGCTGGCCGAAGAATCCTCGTGTATAAATGGTGACAGATGCTCGTTTAATCTGTTGGGGTCACAGAGTCCTTCATGTTCCTATAACTTATAACCTTTAGGGTATTGAATTAGAGATTGATTGTGCTCTGGTTCAGGTCAAAATTGTGATTTGTGAATGAGTGAATAAAAAATATGAATAAGTTCTCCCTGTAAAACAGGCTGTGATGCGTGTGTGGCTGAAAGCATATTCTTGTCCAAAGATGACGCCACTGAAAACAAGAAACACACCCATTTTTTAAATTTGCTTGTTTTCCCACAGCAGGATTGCTGGTATTGGCAAATGGCATTTGAAATAACAACATGACTATTTATTGATGCTATTCTCTATTTTATGTATGTTTTGAATCTTATATGATTTTAATCCAGTTTTGCCTCAGATATCTCATAATAAAATGACAATTTTCAATTAATTGTTACTAATGTAAAATAGAACGAGTTAACTTAAATATACTTGCTGTTGAGAATATCTTTCATTGATAAACTGAAATCAAAAGAAACATTAACAAAACTTATTTTCTCTAAAAAAGAAATAAAACCTATGTTACAGCAATAGTTATGATAAAAAAGAAGCAATGGAGTTGCATTAGAGATTTTTCACATTCATGAGATCCCCCCCCCCTGAATTTAAGTTTTTTGGAATATGTTATCTAGAGATTTATTGGTTAAAATGTAATTATTATTTATAAAACATTATGAGTTGGTTGTAAAGCTAAAATTTGCTAACAAATTTTAGTTCCAAGTAAAGAAAATTTTTTGTATGTATTTTTTTTTAATTAAAAAATGTACCAGGTTCTTGTACCCAGTGAAAATTAAATCTTTTACCTGGTCAGCTTTGGGTGCCCGATAAAATTTTCGTTTCTTACTTGGCCGATTCTTTGGTACCTGGTTAAATTTAGATTTATTACCCGCCTGGTTATCATAACATTTATTTGAAACAATGGAAAAGTCATATAATTTCCTATCAAATAAATATTATACAAGATATAGTTATAAGAAAATAAAATGTTTTTATTTTTAGTTCAAATTTATAAATAAAAAAATTCTTAAAATATTGCCCAATTTATCTGCAATGAAATTTACCTTAGTACAATCTCTTAAACTTCTTGATGCAAAATTTATCTTATAATTAATGTTGAGCAGAAGATTTATACCACGGTTTTGCTTTACTTAAATGTTGTGAATCTATCTGTGTATTTTTTGGATCAACAAACAAAACAAAAAATGTTTTTATTAAAAACTTTTCAGTGAAACTAATGGGTATTTGCAATGTAGAGCGAGAAAAATACCACGAAAACCTCCCGTTTTTAACCTGACCATCAGAAAACTTTAATCAGACTTGTTGAATGTATTGAGCTAAAGAGTAAGAGTTATAAATCGAAGTAAAGAGTATCAGTTATAAGTAATAAACCATTATATCTGCAACTAAATAAACATGAGTTAATAGTATTTATTAGGTTTTTCCCATTTTCCCCATGGTTTTTGCCGGTAAAAACCCAACCCTGACTCTCTCTCTCTCAGCTAACATATTTTTCTGTCCCAAATATGTCCTCTTTACCATGGTTATTCTGAATTGAAATTCTGCACAAGAGTAAAATATGTCATTCACTTTCAAGTTATTTCAGCTAGATTATTAAGAATACATGGATTTTCAAAACTGCTAATATTTTTATGAATAATTTTAATGTTACTCTAAATCTAAATAGGATTATCTCGAACATAAATGAGCTTTACCCATCTTTAAAAACCCTGTAAAGTACTAGGCAGTGAAACTATTTGCCATGTTCGAGTATTGAAAACTTTTCCTGGTATCCAATACATCTCTAGTTTTGATCTAGTTTGTAGTAAAGACATTAACAAAAGTTTTCCACTCCATTTTTTTATGAATTAGAGTTATTTTTAACCTCATATAGTGCAGTCGTTAATTTTATGTGCATGAAAAAAAAAATTGAAATATTTGTTCGTAACTTTGATTTTAATATCCTGTATTACATCTTTTATTTTAGATCATAGAATATCAAAGAAAATTGCAAAGTAAGCGCTATTTAGAACCAGAAATTCCTGAGCCTGAGCCAGAATCTATATTATTTCCTGAAGAGAAAAAAAAGAAAAAGAGAAGAAAAGTGGAAGAATTTTAAAATATCTTTATGATGTTTTGTAAATAACTTATCCTTTTTCTTTTTAAATAAAATTAAGTTTAATTTTAGTTGTTTTGACCTCCTTTTTCATATACCCTAAGAATTAGCATATTAGTTTACAGTTTACTCCCTTAAAATTGTTTTAAGATAGTTTTCCATATTTCTATTTCTTTAAAGAGTTATTTCTGAAAGAAAACATAATTATATTGTTAGAGGAGTAAATATTGTTATACAATACATCCTTAAAAGGCTATTAGATTTTTTTCCACTTTTTAAAATTATTAAGTTTAATTGTGAAATTTTATGAAAGATCTTTGTTTTTGGGGAAAAAGGGCATTTAGGGGGAAAAAAAGGCAATTTGAATTTTATTCTTAAAGTACTCTGTTATTGTAGTTAATAAATAAGTTATTGCAGTAATAATAACTCTGGTGATAGAAGATTACCTGATAGATTAAGTTTGTTAAGGTTTTAAGTTTTGAAATTATTATTCTTTGATAGAAAAGTTGCAGTTTTTTTAAAAAAAGAAATACAATGATATAGATCAATCCTGGTGAGTAGCGTTTTTAAAAAGTGCTTATTTTCGTTATGTAAGAGCCCTTGAAGGGTCTTTTTTTCATTGGTTGTTTTTAAAAAGTGCTTAATTTTTCCTTTTCGAAAATGAGATTTTTTTTTTTACCATGTCAAGTTTTGCTGCGTATTATGCAAAAGGGTACTTTACATTTTTCTATTCAATGTTTTCACAATTCATTCAAACTTCGACTTATCGTCGGTTCTCAGCGTATGAAAGCGCCAATCATTTTACATGCTTGATGAAATACTTGTGAGTCCGTATGTGCATAAATACTCAGCTGGGTTCAGTGAGATTATTGCACTTTCATGTGCAACTCTGCTGCATTTTGCAAGATATTCTCAATTTCAGACTTCATTTTCCACTTTCTGGTATCGAACCGACAAATCTCATGATCATTTTATAATGGCTAATATCAAGAAAAGAGTTCTTTGTCAGAAACTAGTTATTTTATCATGATCATGTAAAGTCTTTGAAAATTATTTTGCATTTTGTTGATGTATACAGTGCTTGAAAATAAATTTTAAGTTCTTAAAAAGTACTCAAAAGGTGCTTATTTTTTGTTGAAAGATTTGGCTAAGCACCCTGTCAATATAAATAATTAATATTATGATATTTCTAATAGTTGTTTGTCAACTTGTTAAAAAAATTTCAATACAATTCATTTGTAAAAATTATTATAACTATATAAATGTAAATTAAAGTTGATGTTATTGATAATTTTTGTTGTGGCATTGATTATTAATAATGAAATGACATAGTTATAAAGCTATGAAATGCTGTTGAAAGTACACATATAAGTACTAATTTATTTTGGCTAAAGTGGGAAAACCATTTAAATGGATAATCCCAAGAAACTGAAGTGGAATGATATACTTGATGATATAAAACTGCATTTGCTTCAAAATTTATGATAATGGTATTTAAAGTTGACATCTTTTAATGTTCGGGAATCGTCAGATGTGAGTAAGGGGAAAAAATGTTATTTAAAACTGAAAACTTAAAGTAGCAAACCTAAATTGGAAAATAAAAGTGAAAAGCAAAACTAGAAAAGCTAGTAGCTGGGAGTGAAACAAAAAATTTAAAATAACAAAAAGGTCAAAGGACGTAACCAGGAAAACTGCAGTTTGACAAGGGAGGCAAATCAGGACAAAATGCATTCATGAGCTAAAGGAAAGCGGTGAGGAACTCGTGTTGTTAACGACAGAATTGACATTCATATGAATGAAATAAGATTCCAGGGCATCAAGATGAGCTTAAGTGACAAGGGTGGAAAAAAAATTTGGCATTAACGAAATTGAATGTATGACCAAGAATCCAACAATGTGCTATAATTGATGTATAAACAGGGTGCGTAGCGTTTTTAAAAAGTGCTTAAAGGTGCTTATTTTTAATTATCATTTTTTAAAAGCCCTTAAAGGTGCTTTTTTCATTGGGTGTTTTTAAAAAGTGCTTAATTTTCCCTTTACCCTGTTGATTTTCGCTACGTATTATGCAAAAAGACTGTTCATATTGTTCTATTCAATGTTTTCACAATTAATTCAACCCCACTCTATTTCGCCGTACCGTCGGTCCTTATCGTATGAAAACGCCATTCGTTTTGTGATTCAAAATTTCATGATTTTTAACAATTGTCGAAAACTATGCCTGCAAAACTAAAGTTTTTTTTTGACATGACATTTAAAACCGTCAATTGTCAAATACTTGCCAACCCTGCCTAATTATACATTTTTTTGAAAGTGCTGAAAAATATTTTTGAGTGCTTAAAAGGTGCTTATTTTTTGTTGAAAAATTTGGCTACGCACCCTGATAAATGAATCTTGAAAATTGACTCAGGCGATAGAGGATTCGCCTTCCAATAAGGTGAACCGAGTTCGAATCCTTGCAATGACTGGTTGATACGAATTCCGCATCCGACTTGCACCGACCCCAGTTCTGACGTGAAATAACGTCAGTAGCAGACGGATCATGGGTTAAGAGTCCCCTTACCGTTAGGCTAACCATTGGAAGTTGCCGTGGTCTTCCTCTCCATGTAACGCAAATGAGGATTAGTTCCATCAAAAAGTCATCCACGAAGGCAAATTTCTTTAAAAAAAACTTGATTCTGGAGTTCCCTTGTTTTCTGTATTGGATTCAAAATTACAAGGCTACGGAGTTAAACATTAGTAGTCGTAAACCCAAAAATTAGGTCGACTGTTCAACGACGGTTATAAAATACATAAAAAAATCAAGCTTTTAAATTAATTCTTAAAATGATTCTGAAGATCTTGGCTCTTTTAACCAAACAGCGTCGTAGTGCAAGGAGATGCAAAAACAGATTTGTCCCCTATCTCTGTAAATGTCTGCTGCTGCGTCTTTGGTCATTTTGACATGATTTATCACTGAAACATTATATCTTAAGGCTACAAAATAAACCTGAATGTGCACTGAATAAACGTGAACATTAACCTTTAGTTTCGAAATTCCAAATGCAAGTACTTTTGTGTTTGGTAAGCATTTTTCTTTTGTATTGATTCAGGAATTTAAGTATTCTAACTTTTATCTTTGAAGACATAAATAATTTTCTTATCTGCCGAAGAATATCAATAATGACTATCGAACCGCACCAGGTGTTTGTACTCTCATTCAAATTTTTAAGTTAACTTTCTTTTCCTTTGAAATTAATTAAGGATCGAAGTATACTTTATAAAATGTTCTGTTTGATTCTGTTAGTGCTTGGTACTGTAGTTGATTTTTGTAAAACAAATCCACCTATTTATCCTTCTGAAAACTGTGAGTATTCATGCATTACTGTTTTTTTTTTTTTACTGAAAATGTCTTGTGCTGAACCTAAATTTATTATTTCGTTTACCAAATGTTATATTCATCTAGCAGGGTGCATCGCGTTTTTAAAAAGTGCTTAAAGGTGCTTATTTTCGTTTTTTAAAAGTCTTTAAAGGTGCTTTTTTATAGGGTGTTTTTAAAAAGTGCTTAATTTTCCCTTTTTCAAAATGAGATTTTTCCTTTACTATGATGATTTTCGCTTCGAATTATGCAAAAAGACACAGTTCACATTGTTCTATTCAACGTTTTCACAATTCATTCAACCCCCAATCTATTTCGGCGTATTGTAAGTCCGTAGCGTAGTTTATGAAAACGCTATTCGTTTTACATGATTCAAAATGTCATTATTTTTGAAAATTGTCAAAAACAATGCCAAAAGGTTTTCTTTTCTTTTTTTTNGTTGGCACGTCTGCCAAATGCTATATTCCTCTAACAGGGTGCATAGCGTTTTTAAAAAGTGCTTAAAGGTGCTTATTTTCGGTTTTCGTTTTTTAAAAGCCTTTAAAGGTGCTTTTTTTATAGGGTGTTTTTAAAAAGTGCTTAATTTTCCCTTTTTCAAAATGAGATTTTTCCTTTACTATGTTGATTTTCGCTTCGAATTATGCAAAAAGACAGTTCACATTGGTCTATTCAACGTTTTCACAATTCATTCAACCCCCAATCTATTTCGGCGTATTGTTAGTCCGTAGCGTAGTTTATGAAAACGCTATTCGTTTTACATGATTCAAAATGTCATTATTTTTGAAAATTGTCAAAAACAATGCCAAAAGGTTTTCTTTTCTTTTTTTTCTTTTTTTTTTTTGACATGATGGTTGAAACAAGATAAAACCGTTAAGAGTCAAAAACTTTCCAACCCTGCGTAATTATGATATTTTTTAAAGTGCTTAAAAATATTTTTTGAGTGCTTGGAAAGTGCTTATTTTTTGTTGAGTAATTTGGCTACGCACCCTGTCTAAATATTACGCAACAGAGAGTTGTGATCGTCAACAATGAATTCCATTCCTAGTGCTACCGTTTAAAAATAAAATGAAATAAATAAAAACATTGAGTAGCTCAGAAAATAATTTCGTTTTATTTATGAAAAGGAACAGTGATGTTCTTAAAGTGAATAAATATTTGAAACCTATATACATTCTAGTCCAATACATTTTGCCATTTTTCTGGGCAGTAGTCATGATTCCACGCGTATAAAATTTTTGTTCTTTGTTGGCAAAAACTGATCTCGGTGATTTTTGAACTCGCCATTCGAAATAAGGCTTTTACTGTTAAAAAATGTTTTATGGAGGGTGTTTTCATTATAAATATAAACAATAACAATCTCGAGCTCAATACCTTCTTTAGTCCCGGTTAGAAAGTTTGCAACTACTTACTACAGCTTATTCTGCGAGGCGATATTTTCAAACGGATAATTTTCTTTTTAATAAAGGAAATAAATTAGATAAATTCTGAGCTCAAATATGTCGTATTTCATGAGATATTAATGTTAAAGTAATTCTGGTGAGTTTGAATGAAAATTTCTGGTGAAAATTTGTTTTAGTTGTTTATAGATATATTGTTAAAAAAAATGACATGGTTGCTAGATTTTAAATAACACGCTTTTTTGGCAGTCCTGATTTGGCCTCTTTCCACTTGTTTATTACTGTTTGTTCTTCTTGCAAGCTGTGCACCTCTTACGTTAGTGTTAGTACCTTTAGCATTGTAAACACAAGTATTGTTAGCATTGTAAAAACAAGTAATAAGTAATCAAATACCACGCTTGCAAGAATCTCAAAACCCAATGATCGCGTTGTGAGCCAAATAGCTCTAAAATACACAGTAACCCGAAAGTATAGGTGGTATGGAGCTTGCAGCGTTCCCTAGTGTTGAAAACACCATCCATAGAGATTGGATCATTGTTGTAGATAACATATATCTCATCCCCAGTGATGATGCTATCAAAAATGGATAATTTTCTTGACGTTTGAGAAGCACAAATTTATTTCGGTAAGAACATGAGGAACTCATGTGTCGATGATGCTGTCATATGAGATTAGACATTAGGTTTTTCAAATTATCATGAACGATAGAATTCGATAAAATTTTATCAAGAGTTGTTATTCGCCGGTTTCAGTTATTGCCCTTATTGTGTCTTCTTCAGTTTAAACTAGTGTGGCGCATCTAAGTACATCTTAATCGAAATTTTGCAAGCCAGTTTTGGCACTGGCGCACTATCAACACATTCTCAACAAACACATCGGTAATTTTTTCTTTCTTGCTTGAATAGGTATTTTAGCTTTTTGATTTTAAAAAATTAAAATGGACCGAAAATTCTGCTTTTATCTTTCCATACTTGAAAGAGCATCAACAAAAAAGTACTGCATAGAATTAATCAAACTTTTTCACAAGCAAGTCTTGCTGTATCAGGTGTCCAAATATATTATGATTATGCGGCTTAAGTTGACTGATAAAAATATAATAATACCTCTGTTGGGAAAAAACTAAATTACTTTTTGAAAAACAATGCAATAATGTGATATACATTACCATGAAAAAATAAAATAAAGAACATACTCAGAAAAAAAAATATTCGAATTCTTAGCGCAGTAGAATGGACAGCTTTTAAACTTTAATAACACTTTTAGTGAAATAACAGTAACGAGTTCAATTAGAGGGCATGCAAAATCATAGTCTAAAAATCATAGTTTTTGATCACATGGTATCATTGAAAGTTTATATCGATCTGTAACATTTACAAACCTGTTTACTTATTATGTCTTATAGTCAGTCGCATTTAAAGCGTTTTCCTGGAAATTACTATTTTTTTTCTTCAAAAACCCCTGCATAGAGTTTGTACATTTTTAATTTAAAACTTTTAATCAATGTCTTTTAAATCGTGATAGTGTAATGACAAGCCATATTTTCAAATCATGCAATAAAGCGTATTTAATGAAAATAACAGTTTCACGGAGGAAATAATACGAGTATATAAAACTGATACGGAATTAGTTTGATTTATTAGTTTGCTTTTTTGAGAGAAAAAAAAGATTTTACTGCATAAAAGAAAGACTTTTCATTATATAGTACCTATTCACTATGTAGCATATGCATATTTTGCCTATCTTAAAGCCAATATTAGCTGTCAGTTCTGATAGGAAAAATACTAATGTCTTTAAAATATAAATTTCGCGATGCATATTTGTGATATTTATTGAAGAATATTCTTCAGTAACATTAAAATTTTAGTATTCAGTCTGCCATTTTTATACAAAGTTACTGCTTAGTTTCAATATGAATTGCATTATATTAGAAAGAAGGTAAACGTTTCCTTGTAAAAAATATTTATATTAAAAGGAAAAAAAAGAAAGAAGCTTTAATTGCATGACTAAAACTATTAGGATATCCCAGGGTTTTCCAACTTACTTAAGGCCGGGCGCCGCAATTAAAAACATCAGTCAAATGGCGGGTCGCAACTTTATCAGAATTTTATATAGGACTCTTTTATGTTTGAAGGAACATTAAATATTACTGTCAGATTTTTATCAAGTTGTACAAAACAAAAGTGCTGAATTACGAATCAAAATAAAAAGTAGATTTTTACCTGAGAAATAATTTTTTTTTGCAACGTTGGTATGTTAAATTTCAAAGAAATTAGTTTTTTTTTAACGAAAGAAAAGTATTTTAAACACGTATAGATTTTTACGAAATTTGTCCGCAAAAAAATGACAACTAATATATTTTATTTCGCGGCCCACAAAAAAGACTTCGCGGGCCAGATGGGGCCCGCGGGCTGCCAATTGGTAATCACTGGGGTATCTCAAACTTAAATAGTCTTTTTCCATTCATAATTATGCTTGACAACTTTGACTATGTCTATGGATTTTATTATATTTTTGTTTTCATTTATTTCTTTTTAGACCATGACGAATTTTTCCAAGGTGATATCTACTTGCGTAATGGAAGCTTAACATGGGTGAGATTTTAATTTTTGTTTTGAAACAAATTTCTTCGACAATATGTTATTATTTTAAGAAAACAAATTCTCATATTATTATTAAAAATTAAACGCAGCTTTTTTTTTATTTATTTACACTGCAGGGGTCCCCAACCCTATGCCCGCGGGCACCATGGCGCCCGTCAATCGGTCTAGGTGCGCCCGTTGCTTGTGCCCAACGATAAAATATTTCAGTTTTCCATTTCCCCATAAAATGCTATGCAAATACATACATAAGTACGCTAGCTCAGTAAAGGTAAAGTTCTTGATAGATTTCTAGATTTATCTGAAGAAATAAAAAATTATCTTGCATCCAAAAATCAAAAATTTTTAGATCTAAGAGATCCTCTTTGGCTAACAGATTTGTCTTTCATAACGGACCTAACGGAAAAATTAAGTAATTAAAACTTGGAGCTGCAGGGAATAGACAAACATATAGCAAGAATGGTAGGGGCTATAAACTCGTTCAGAGCTAAGCTAGTTTTGTGGATATCACATTTGAAAATGAAGTCTTTTGTGCTTTTTCCATACATGATCAATTTGAAAAGCGCTTTCAACAGTTTAATATCATCAAGATATTTGATCATATATTTTGTAAATCCTTTTACCAACCAAATAAATGTAACCATAATAGCAATACACATTTCAGAATTTCTTCAAGTAAGGCGAGAAGTGGAGATAGAAATTTTGGATCTTCAGAATGANATGAGAAATAAATTTTTTTGCACCGTTGGTATGTTAAATTTCAAAGAAATTAGGGTTTTTTTTAACGAAAGAAAAGTATTTTAAACACGTATAGATTTTTACGAAAATTGTCCGCAAAAAAATGACAACTAATATATTTTAATTCGCGGGTCACAAAAAAGACTTCGCGGGCCAGATGGGGCCAGCGTGCTGCCTATTGGTAATCACTGGGGTATCTCAAACTTAAATAGTCTTTTTCCATTCATAATTATGCTTGACAACTTTGACTATGACTATTGATTTTACTATATTTTTGTTTTCATTTATTTCTTTTTAGACCATGACGAATTTTTCCAAGGTGATATCTACTTGCGTAATGGAAGCTTAACATGGGTNTTATCTTGAAAAAATAAATGGTGCCCGCCACTCGACCGATATTCTGGTATTTGCTCTTAGGTACAAAAAGGTTGGGGACCCCTGATTTACAGTATAGGAGAAGTGAATCGAATTTATATTTTTATTACATAAATTCGTATTTAGAAGTGGGAAAAAACAATTTATCGAAGGAATGAGGCAAAACTAGAATTTGTTATTTTTCTTGTAATATTTTAAAATAATGCCTTAAATCAATGAGCTCGCTTAAAGTAAGTTTTAGATTTCTTGTGAAAAACAAAATTTAAAAAGCATGCAATACTAGACGTTTAAAATTTATTGTATCTAAACAAAGAAAAAAAAACTTTACAAGCTAAATGGAATCGCTATTAAAGAAGACAAGATTAAAAATTAAAACTGATTGACCTATGAGTATCAAAGTTTTTCAAATAATTTTTCAATTACTGTCAGTTTCTTCTTGAAATTGATTTATTATTTTTGACTCAAGCAATTTAATAAATGATATTTTAAGTTTTAAAAACGTTTATGTTTTTCCTCTGATTGTTCATTAGTTTACGAACTGCAGATGTGAAGTATATTTTTTGTCATTTTTGAAAAAAAATTGTACTTCATTTTATAACTGCCGTTGAACTGTTGACCCAATTTTTAGGTTTACGATTACTAATGTTCAACTCCGTAGCCTTGTAATTGTGAACCCTGGGTCAAGAATTAGGCGAAATTTTGCCTTCTTGGAGCACTTTTTGATGGAACTAACCCACGTTTGCGTTCTTGTAGAGGAAAACCACGAAAACCTTTCACGGTTAGCCTAACGGCAAGGGGACTCTAACCCATGATCCGTCTACCAATGACGTTTGCGGAAGGTTTTATATACTTTTTTCATTTATACAACTATTTTTGATTAGATTTTCCTAGTAATATAAGCGTCTCTTTCGAACATCTTAAATTCGCTAGTGAACAATATTTTTTATTAAAAACTCGTGTCTGTATTTTTTTATTTTTGAAAGATTATTAACAAAGTTTTTATACTTGAAGTATAGACGAAGTCCTCAATTTATTTTACTTCGTAAATACCTTATGACGCATCATAACTTCTTTATGAGGCCTCTGCTTATACTTTACTTATAATGCCTCTAAAAATAAAATAAAATCTAAAAATAAATTAAAATTGAAAAATAGCAAAAAAGTATGAAACTTCTAGCATTAAATTTGATTGTTACAGAAAACTTTACATTTTCATATAGGACAAATTTGCTACCACGCAGAAAACGCTCAGATGGCCAAACAAAATAGTTCCTTATATTTTTGATGATATTTACAGTAAGTAGATCTTTTTTTTTTCTCCTTTTGTAAGTATGTTACCCTTTTGTTTTCTAACGGAAGTTCATTAGATTAAGTTTTAGTAATCAATTTATAACTCTTTTATTGTAGTAATTTTTGGAAAAATTTATAAAAATTGTAATTATGAATTTATTAAACTTACTTACTTTTGACATAAGTTAATCTCTGTTAACCTCAAGTACGTGCATAGGTTTAAACCTGACTAACTTTCAAACCTAACCTTTTACTTGACACTATCTCTGTAATCTCTGTATCCTCAAGAACGCGCAAGTCCGCATAGTAATGAATCCTTTGATGCATTGAAGATGTATTGGAGAAATGTTTTATAGAAAAGTTAATGTTTATTGTTTGTCAACAGAATAAAAATAATCATTGTACGATTGGAAAATAAAGTGACAAATTTTTAGAGATTTCCATATATCTTTTGTAGGATTGTACCGCTAATTTTTAAAGCATCTTTTATCAATACTGATTTTTTTATATTATTTGCCCGAAATTCATTTTTTTTTCTACCACTAGTTAAAGCTAGTTTTTGTGCTAAATGTCAACTTTTATTTGTTAATTTATTTATTTTAAACTTTTTAATTTATCTAATTTCTATATATGTTTAACTTATAAATATAAGTTTTTTGAAAAAATATTTCTTTTTACAATATTTGTTTGCTTGATTAAAAAAAAATTTAGTTTTATTAGTAAATAATATTTATTCTTTTATTCATATGTCCACGCATTCAGATGTTTTTATCACACAGAAAAATACCAAAGTCAAGCATCACTGGCTGAGATCAGTGTGCGGGTGGGAGACCACTTGGATCACTCTGCGTAGGGACTGAGGGTGTTCAGTATTTTTCCTCATTAAAGTGTGAACCCGTAACGTGTCAGGGGTGTTTCACCGAATGTCTCTGCTTCCCCCTTTTCATGGGCATGGGGATGATCAATCACAGTACTCTCAACTAAGTCTAGATTTTATTACCTACTAGATTGGCACNCTAGAACCAGACCGTAAAGAGCTCGACTTCGCGTGCAAGTCGTTGGGTTACCGAAACGGGGGTGCCATCCCCTCTGCAGAGGATCAAAATTGTGATGGCTTGTTTCCCAGACCGTCGCCAATAGCCCATTGTGCAGCTCTAGTGCGACGTAAATGAACTAACACATCAACAACACACAGAAAAAGATATATTTTTACTTTAGTATTTGCCTAAGTAACATACGTTAAAGACACCTGTGCTTAAAAAAATGACATATGCGAGAATAATACAGTTATTCTTTATAGCCGTAAATCAATTTAAAAGAAAGAAGAAATCGGTTAAAAAGCTTTTTTAATTAATTTTGAATCTATCTTTTAAATCGATTTGTCATTTAAAAAGAAACGAGGCCAGCATTCCTATTACTAGATATTTCTTTCCTATTCCTAGATATTACTTTTTGAGGTCAGCATTCCTATACTGTTTATAATTTTCAAACATATTGAACCATATTGTTAGTATTTGCTGTATGAAATTATCAGAATACAATTCAATGTTAAACCAATTTTCCGATGGGTGTAGAAATGTTTGTCAAATTTATAACAGATAGTCTACAACTTAAGTAACTTCTGCCAATTCAATGTAAGCCTTCACTGTTCACTTACCGAAAAGAAGCTTGCTAATATCCATCTTTTATTTAAATTTAAAATTAAGCTTGCTGCAATTTACTCTTCAATTTAAAATTGTTTAATATGTTTGTATATAATGTTATTCTTCATTAATTATTTTAATTTCAATTTTGCAGCTGAGAGTGAGAAAGAACTGATGCGATCTGCAATGGCTGAATTCGAAGAAAAAACGTGTATCAAATGGGTTGAAAGAA
Source organism: Parasteatoda tepidariorum (assembly GCF_043381705.1). Classification (NCBI taxonomy): domain Eukaryota; kingdom Metazoa; phylum Arthropoda; class Arachnida; order Araneae; family Theridiidae; genus Parasteatoda; species Parasteatoda tepidariorum. The sequence continues at coordinate 75,084,418 of NC_092211.1, read as the reverse complement.
CGGATGAAGATTCTTATGTTGAGATATACAGTGACATGGGGTACGTTTTAAAAAAACCTGTTTTAGATTCATTATTTATTCATGGAACTTACGGATTTTATTTTAATTTTTGTCACAGAAAATTTACACCAATGACCCCATTGTCCCACATATGTGTCCCATGGTGAACTGATCGTAAGTCAAGCATTCCTGGCGACGGCCAGTGAACAGGCGGTTGATCACTTTGATTAGTCTGCGAAAAGACCAAGGATGTGTGGTATCGGTTCTCATTTGACTGTTCTACGGAAAAGTTATAGACTTTGTTTTAAGTCGTTGGACAACCAGAGCGGGAAAGCCATCTCCTCTGCAGAGGATCAAAATTGTGATGACATGTCTTCAGATCATTCGCAGCGATGTTTTCCCAGACCGTCGCCAATAGCCCATTATGCAGCTGTAGTGAGACTGAAATAAACGAGTACCACTACTAATCACATAAGTGACTGAAAAGCATCTACTTCTTAAGCTCATACTTTAACGATTCTCAAGGAGATATTTAGAAATTTTCTAAATTTTTTTTAAAAAAATATCTGTATTTTTCCCCGTTTTTTAGCATATATATATATA
>NC_092211.1:75075215-75082132 GCF_043381705.1 Parasteatoda tepidariorum | reverse complement strand
GCATTTTGAGCTTTATCCATTTTGACAAATACGCATTTTGAGCTTTATCCATTTTGGCAAACACGCATTTTGAGCTTGATCCATTTTGGTAACTACGCATTTTGAGCTTTATCCATTTTGACAAATACGCATTTTGAGCTTGATCCATTTTGGCAAACACGCATTTTGAGCTTGATCCATTTTGGTAACCACGCATTTTGAGCTTTATCCATTGTGACAAATACGCATTTTGAGTTTTATCCATTTTGACAAATATGCGTTTTGAGTTTTATCCATTTTGGCAAACACGCATTTTGAGCTTGATCCATTTTGGTAACCACGCATTTTGAGCTTTATCCATTTTGACAAATACGCATTTTGAGCTTGATCCATTTTGGCAAACACGCATTTTGAGCTTGATCCATTTTGGTAACCACGCATTTTGAGCTTTATCCATTGTGACAAATACGCAATTTGAGTTTTAGCCATTTTGACAAATACACATTTTGAGCTTGATCCATTTTGGTAACCACGCATTTTGAGCTTTATCTATTTTGACAAATACGCATTTTGAACTTTATTCATTTCGGCAAACACGCATTTTGAGCTTGATCCATTTTGGTAACCACGTATTTTGAGCTTTATCCATTGTGAGAAATACGCATTTTGAGTTTTATCCATTTTGACAAGTACTCATTTTGAGCTTTATCCATTTTGGCAAACAAGCATATTGAGATTGATCCATTTTGGCAAACAAGCATTTTGAGATTGATCCATTTTGGCAAACAAGCATTTTCGCTTTGCCCATTCACGCAAACACGCAGTTTGAGCTTTGTCCATTTTCGTAAATACGAATCTCGTACTATATCCGGATTTAAAAACTCACCAACGTTGTGATGTTTTGAAGATTATCAATTTTCTCTCATTTCGGTTGTCACTATGAGGTGTTAAGGTAAAATTCAACTGCAAGTATTTTCGTTGTTACGCAACCATAATATAATCTGGTACGAAGCTAATCCACATAGTCTGTTATTGACTGAAAAATAATCAATTTATTTTCGATTGCCAAGAAATAGAAATTAAAAACTTTTGATTTGCTGACAAATTTTTCTCCAAGCACCTCAGAATGTCTGGGTGTAAGTGATTCTAACTATCTTCTAAATTCAATCAGATATCAGTCGGTCAAATGCGAGATTCAACTGCTTCTAGAATTATTTTGTACGTTGACGTACGTATGTTTTGAATTAATTGCTCGTACCTCGTGTTAACTGTGTCTACCCATTTATTTCAAAACATACGCACGCTAACATACGGGATAGTACTGAACCAACCGTAAATCCAGTGCAAAGTCTTCTCCTCCCCCTCACTAAAGTGTTCACGAAACTGATTAGTTTTATTGGATACTAATTAGTTTTATGTGATATTTCACTGATAAATTTTATTTTATAGAAAAAGGAATTAAGAAAGAGCCGCGTAGAAAAATCATTAATTAATAATGCGTATACGTAATTCAGAAAAGCCAGTAGAACACATTAACGAAATTCCAACTTATATTTCGAAAAAGTTGTTCATAACTGTAAAATATAAAAATTGATACCAGCATAAAGTACCGCAATGGACTGATCGTTGAGACATGGTTCCCAGCAGATCACCAAAGTCAATCATCACTGGCTACGGTCAGTGTGCGGGTGGGTGACCACTTAGATCAGTCTGCGTAGAGACTGAGGGTGTGCGGTATTGGTAACTTTTCTACCGTAAAGTGCTCGACTTCACGTGCAGGTCGTCGAGCTACCAAAACGGGGGTGCCATCCCCTCTGCCGAGGATCAAAATTGTGATGGCTTGTCTTCGGATCATCCTCAGGTATGTTTCCCAGACCGTCACCAATAGCCCATTGTGCAGCTCTAGTGCGACGTAAATAAACCACAACAACCTACTTATATTTTGAAAAAGTTGTTCATAATTGTAAAATATAACTTAATACCAGAGTTGGCCAAAAATGTAATCGATTACATTTTTTGATTACAGTAATCAATTACTTGTAATCATGATTACAATTTTCAAAAATTTTNCAAAATTTTTTGAAAGTTGTAATCACGATTACAAGTAATTGATTACTTGTAATCGTGATTACAAGTAATTGATTACATAGCTGTAATTATCTGTAATCAATTACAGTTGTAATCGATTACTGTAATCAACGGCCAACTCTGCTTAATACCTACGTAAAACCTTTTGTTTGTAATTTACTATTAATACTAATACTCCATATGTCTAGTATTTTTAAATTTATTTTTTTGCTTTAGGAATGGAGCCCAATTTTGAGAAGCTTTCACCACTAGTATTCGACGACTTAGGACTGTCCTATGATTATAGTTCAATCATGCATTATCGAGCGTATATGTTCGCTCAAGATCGATCAGAGCCTACTTTGATGCCCGTTGACCACCAAGCCAACATCGACGATCTCGGTGCCGGTCAGAGAGATGCTGAGTTTACGGATTTAGATCTTCAGAAAATAAAGAAATTTTATGAATGTTAATACAAGGTTTTATAGTCAACTTTGATAACGAAAATCTTATGTATGAATAATTTAGGAATGTCTTATACGCATATGTATAACTTTTTTTAATATGTAGACTGACTTTTAATTTGTTTCAGTAAATATTTTAATATGTTTTAGTATTATTGTTTAATGTGTTTGTACGTATTTAATGTTTTCTACTTTACTTTTACATTTATTTTTACCCACCGTAATTTTTAATAATGAAATATCATTTTTTTAAATAATGTCATTCACGACTGTTTTTTTTTAATAGATATGGGTTTAAAAATTAAATGAGCGTGATCGGATCATACTTCCGTGTCTTAGTCGTACGAAATTCACTCTAATGTTATATCTCTTGGTGATTTCAGAGCCGAAAAAGTTTCTGTAGGGTTGGGAAACACTGTGTGATGACTGATTACTTCTGTCATTTGTTTACTGATCTAAATTGTGGTAAAACATTGTTAAAACAACTGCATTCATTAATATGGTGTTTAGACAAATACTATTGATGTATCCTTCATGGTTTCAAATAAACCATTCACGTAGCTTCGACACTTAGCAATCAAATCGATCTCAGTTTTGAGTTAGCTTAAATTTTAGATTTTAATTCAAAGCAAGTGCCTGGAATGGTGCCTAAGCACTTGACAGATGCCTTGTTAATACTGAGGTTCTTAAGTATTTTTGAGGCACGAACCTGATGCCTTCGTTATCGTAGTCCAATACATTATTCTGAGCCGTGATGGCTCAGGGGATAGAGCATTCGCCTTCCAATAAGATGAGCCGGGTTCGAATTGATCGATTCGAATTTCGAATCCGGCTTGCACCGACCACAGTGCTGAAGTAAGATATCCTCAGTGATTGATGGATTGTGGGTTAGAGTCCCTTTGTCACTAGACTAACCGTGGGAGGTTTTAATGGTTTTCCTCACCATGTAACGCAAATGGAGGTTAGTACCATCAAAAAGTTCTCCACAAAGGCAAATTTTGCCCAATACTTAATCGAGGAGCTCTCTTGTCTTCTGGATTGTTGTTGTTGTTGTTAATTTACGTCGCACTAGAGCTGCACAATGGGCTATTGGTGACGGTCTGGGAAACATCCCGGAGGATGATCCGAAGACATGCCATCACAATTTTGATCCTCTGCGGAGGGGATGGCACCCCCGCTTCGGTAGCCCGACGACCCTTCTGGATTGGGATCAGAATTACAAGGCTACGGAGTTGAACATTAGCAGTCGTAAACCCAAAAAATCGGGTCGGCTGTTCAACGACGGTTATAAAATAAAATACCTTATTCTCTGTACCACACCTCATATTTCTCTGCTATAAAAATCTGAATACGAGATGTTGATCAAAAACAATTCTAAGATTTGTGCTACCGTGACATGTTTATAAGAGAACTCTCTCAGTTAATCTGTGCCTAATCAACTAATATACTCTTAATTAAATTTGGGCTAGCAGTGGACTGATCGTTAAGACACGGTTCCCAGCAGATCACCGAAGTCAAGCATCACTGGCTGCGGTCAGTGTGCGGGTGGGTGACCACTTGGATCAGCCTGCGTAGGGACCGAGGTGAGCGGTATTATCGTCGTTAAACTGTTCTACCAGTAAAGTGCTCGACTTCGCGTGCAGGTCGTCGGGCTACCGAAGCGGGGGTGCCTTCCCCTCTGCAGAGGATCAAAATTGTGATGGCATGTCTTCAGATCATCCTCAGGGATGTTTCCCATACCGTTGCCAATGGTCCATTGTGCGGTTCTAGGGCGACCTAAATAAACTACAACTGTAACTTAATTAAATTTAGAAGTTGAAGGAAGGAATTATCGACTTAGGCGTAGACCATATAGACCTAAAATATTGAAATTATGATTTTGCGTTTGTATGCGTAAACTAAGAATTTATTTAAATTGATTGCGAACTGAATTTATATTTAAATGAATTGATTTCTAATGAATTACAATGGAGGAGAGCAGGGCACAAAGTGACAGTCCCAGAAATTTGCAATCAGGCATACTCTTTTTCTTATTAACATGCATATACGACTTATGGTGATCAACTCAAAGAACAGCGTGAAAACCTTTTTCAAATTGAAATATATATGTACATAAATGGCATAAATTAGAGATTGTATAAGATTCCTCAGCAAGTCTTAAATACTTTCGTATCACTGATTTAAAATCTGTAATCAGTTTCTCTCTACCAGCTATAGTTTTTTTCTTCTCTTTCATATGACATTTTTAGTCTTTTTTTTTGTTGAAATGTGTAAGTTTAAAAACGTGATATATGTCAGGGATCACATAAATTTTGTGACAAATGTCTAGGGGAGTTAAAGCATCAGGATTAAAATGGTATAGGAACTCGTGTTACGAAATGTCGTCATACGCCTCTAGGGGTGCTTCCCCTATTATGAACTGCTTATTTTGTGCTTTTATGAACAGGTTATAATTGAAAAGCGCTCCCATATTTCCATGCAAGGGTTTCTATGCAGTTGTAAGCCTGATGATGTTCCCTAACTCTCCTAGAAGTTAATAGCAACATTCATGCGTCCCCCTGTTCATAAAACGTTTTTAATATTGTACAATCTGACAAAAAATTTGCTAAAACTGCCATTCTAAAAAAATCTGCATCTTCATAAGCAAAACAAATTTCAGATTTGAAATCTTCATATCTGAATTAGGCGAGAATTAATATTTGTATAAATGCAACAAAAAAAATGTGCTCTCTAATGTAATTTAAACGTTATTGGATTAAATGTTATATGATTCACAACTTAACTCAAAACAACATCATGAAACTTAAAACTAATTGAAGTTTTATTTTATTTTTTTATAAAACCCGTTATTTACAAATATTTTACAAACAATAATAAATAATTATAAATTGATATTAACATTCATACAGCTCCGTTATCTCCAGAATATCTGTTTCTGTGAGTGTTCCAATGGTTTTGGCCCGACCAAGATCTCTGAGTCTAGTTCTTGGCTGCTTTGGCCTCATTGTTGGCAATCTTGGCGATACAGAAAATGCATACGCATCATAATGCATTACGGATTGATAATCATAAGGAAATTTAAGAAAATTCGATGCTTCTGGAAAACTCTTTGCAAAATTTATTTCTTTATCTGAAAAATTGAATTCGACAATTACTAAGGTGATATTTTATTTATTAAAATTTTTAAGTAATGTATAATAGTTTCATTGTTACTAAGTGAAAAAGTAATGGGAATTTATTACTTTTCTAATCAGTATGAAATGATGATAACACTAATTTCTTTACTTTAAACAATATTCATTATGAAATTTAGGAAATGATAAGAGTATTATTAATTACAAATTTATGATAATCAAATACTAATATATCAAATACTTTCAAAATTAAAAAAAATCAAAACTGAGGTTACAACTGTTGTACCAGCCGTCTACAAAAGGTTTAATCTTACGTTCTAATCAGTATGAAATGATGATAACACTAATTTCTTTACTTTAAGCAATATTCATTATGAAATGATAAGAATATTAACTGAGGTTGCAACTGTTGTACCAGCCGTCTGCAAAAGGTTTAATCTTACGTTCTAATCAGTATGAAATGATGATAACACTAATTTCTTTACTTTAAACAATATTTATTATGAAATTTAGGAAATGATAAGAGTATTATTAATTACAAATTTATGATAATCAGATACTAATATATCAAATACTTTCAAAATTAAAAAAAATCAAAACAGAGGTTACAACTGTTGTACCAGCCGTCTGCAAAAGGTTTAATCTTACGTTCTAATCAGTATGAAATGATGATAACACTAATTTATTTACTTTAAACAATATTCATTATGAAATTTATGAACTGATAAGAATATTATTAATTACACGTCAGCTAATTAAGGCAAAGTTTCCTACCAATGTCAAAGCAAATATTACCTTTAATAACATTACTCCAAATTATTTCAATAAAATCATCTCTGTCCGATCTATTATGCTCATGCCAGAAACCAAGAACATGCATCAACTCATGTATAACAGTCCCTTTGTTAATACAATCAGGAACAGTTAGGGAAACAACTTGAGACCCACCTTGGCGACCAACATATGACCAGCATCTACTCTTTGGATTAGATGAAAGACAGATAGGTTATAGTCATTTTAAATAAACGTCATAATAGTATTCATAAATATTATTCTTAAATTACTTTTTTTAGGTTTCTTACCCTCCATCTGGGGTGATGTAGATATAATCTTTTTCAGTTGTTCTTCGGATAAAGCTGATGCAAGTGAAGTCTTCAATTTCCTGTAGAGCTTCATTAATTACATATACGTCATAGGCATCTGGAATGAAGTTTTTGATACTTTTAATTATATTCAGACAAATCTATCTGTCTATCTTTCTATATATATATAA
>NC_092211.1:75041483-75074892 GCF_043381705.1 Parasteatoda tepidariorum | reverse complement strand
TATATATTGAAATGAAAACGTATTTAAATGTAAATTAATAAGGAATAAAAAAATAATAATAAAATAAAAACAAAACTGAAGACTTTGTGCATAACCTTGAAAAAGAATCAAAGCCTGTTGTTTCGCCTTGTTTATCTGTTGGCAACAAATGATAAATAATTTGATAAGAAAATGTTTTATCATTAAAGGTCTGTTTGTAAAGATCTTGTGTGTCACTCAAATATTACCGTGGAAAAAAGATAACTATTTACTATCAATTCCGCGAAAAAGATGAGCTTTACATTTTCAAATTTAAATATTATGAAACACATTACATAAAGATTCAGCCAATTATTTTCTATGAGCATTAACGAATTAATATTAACTACAAGTTAATTAATATTATATACTTACTGGAGATGTAGAGAACACAAATAAAAAAGGGACAAAAATAAGAAACCGCAAATAGATGGTGTAACAAATAACAATCATCTTATCAACAATCATAACAATCTTATTGCCGATACCAATTTCGCACCCGGCTCGCACTGACCACAGTGCTGAGGTAAAATATACTTTATGGTAGACAGATCATGGGTTAGAATCCCCTTGTCGTTAGGCTAACCGTGGGAGGTTTCTGTGGCTTTCCTCTCCGTGTAATGCAAATGAGGGCTAGTTCCATCAAAAAGTCCTCCTCGAAGGCAAATTTATTCTAACCCATAAATTCCTTTGTCTTTTGAATTGTGTTCGAAATTATAAGGTTATGGAGTTGAATATTGGCAGTTGCTAACTCAAATATTGGGTCGGCTGTTCAACGAAGGGGATAAAATAAAAACAGTAAATCATCTCTTTAGGCTATTTCATGCATGCATGTTACAGGTGTTGATTGCAGTTATTTCCAGAAACAGTTAAACAGGTATCACAGAGACGCTTTAATGCAGTAATATCTAGATCTAATGATATTGCCAGTAATATAATGATTAAACCAGTAATATCTAGATCTAATGATATACTGGTATGTCTCACAGCTTCATCAGAGATATCAGCGTCAAAGTTTGCAATCGAACCGACTTGGTCTTGTACCTCAATGTCGTGCACAGTACAGAAGTGTGTTTACCGGGTGCAAAATAAATAAATAAATAAAAAAATTGGCAAAATAAATTTTTCCAATTCTAATAATTCTTATAATAATACTTGTTTGATAACTTTGTCTTAATTTTAAAAATTTAAAAATTTTTTAATCACTTAGTTCAGCTTGTTCTTTTTGGATCTTTGTGCCATTGGACGTTTTATTCAATTAATTTTATTCTCATTTAAATGTATATTTGGAATTGAATGAAAATTTTCGTTTCTATTTAAAGAATTTACCTCTCGTGTTTTGATTTTTTTAAAGCCCATTTAAGAGTATAAAAGAGAATTATCAAATCCCTAACTTTTTTTTCAGCTGATGTCAATTACATATTGAAAAGGTTCAGGTCTTATTGTGAAACCTTTTTACGAATTTTATTCTAAAAGTATATATGAATTCCAATAAATAAATAAAAAGATGATTCGACGGTTTTTTAGGTTCAAAAAACATTTTACTAGTAAATATAATATAAGTATTATAGTTTTATGTAAGAATATTTTGTTAATAAGTTAATCGTGAAGAAATGAACGATTTCCTGGATTTGAAAAATAATCAATTATATTTGAAATAAAATTAATAAACTAATTTTCAGAATACAGAGTGTGTAAAGAAAAAAAATGAGTGAGAAGTAATTTTACTCGCTAACGTGACCTTTATCATTATGAAAAATTTGAAAAAGTATTTTTTCTCCCTTTTAATAAATATTTCATGTTATTTAAAAGTGCCGGCGAGGTGGCCGAGCGATTAACGTGCCAGTCTGCGAAGCCAATGCTTGCGGGTAGGATCCTGCTCAGGGCATTGATGTTTCTCTCTGTGTGTGTTGTCCATTGTTTTGTGATGTGTGAACATGATGTGTCCATTGTTTTGTGTGTGTCCCCATGAACGGACATCTTTGGCGTGGGTAATGTTACTCGCCTCCGTAACTTAGGAACACAGGTGTTCACCGGGTAGCGTTAAAGAGCAAAAGTTCAGTGTCTGCTGTTAAAAAGAATTTAAAAGTTCAATATAAATGTTAAGATTATCAGACATCTTCTCTCTCGTTTTTATTATTACCTTTAACATCAAATTAAGTGCAAGCTTACAAATAAATTCCAAGTAAATAAGAGAGATACATAAATTTTCCTAGTACAATAGATAAATACCAAAACAGGAGAAAAAATTGCCAAAAAAAAAATTAAAATGACAATAACTTTGAATAAACTAGAATTTCCAAGGAAAAAAATCTCGTTAAATTCACAAATAAAAATAACTCTTTTAACAAATTTAATTTAAACTCTGTAGATGAATTTCTGTGGTCTGCAGAGCGGCTCATAAGGCATTTTTTACTATAATTTTAATTAATTGATTTTTAATTTTAATTAGTTGATAAAAATTCCAAATTCTTTTTATTTCATCTTACATTATTCTACAAATAATCGTAATTTCATGTTTTTAAGTTTTATACTCTTGGGTAGCTAAACATGCATGAAGTAACGTTAAAATGACAACACGCAAAACAATAGTAGTGGCAGTTTTGGCTACGATTTTTTATAATTAAATTCTATATTACTGTAATATTTTACAGTACTTATCAGAAATTGTACTTACTGTAAACTGTTTCATTCAGAACATACGGTACAATACCTTCTGTCCATCTATTCTTCTTCATATCCACCAATGGACCTGATTTTCGACCCTGTCATAAAGTTTAAAAATCAATACATGTTCTTTATATGGATAATTCATAGCAAATTAATAAATTCTTAAATTTTTATTAAATTTAAATTAACTGTGCAATAAGTTTCAACCGAGGAAAGAAGGACTTTAGTAAACAGAAGGCAGATTTAAACATGATATATGCTTGATTAAAATAATTTGAAATAAAATAATTTAAAATAAAATATCTCTGTGTAAAATAATTGCAAGGGTCGCTGTTATGGGTGTTTAACTTAATGTTACATTTTGTTTTGCTGAGCAAAAATTATAAGACTAAGAAACTTGAAATTACAATGGTGAATACGTACAGGAATTGCACTTTAATAAAAATAGTTAGCATTCAATAATTTGTTCGATGATTATCTGTTAAACTTGTAGGAAAAGAATAACATTCGGGCAGCTGTACCTAACCTCAGGCATGCAACTTCAGAGTTGAAACTTGGAATGCTGCAAAAGCCATATTTTTTATAAATTAAACAGTTTCTTTTAAATTTATTTTTAATTTATTTGTTTTCACTTTTTCACTTATTATATATTTTTTGAAACTATAATTTGCTTGACAGTTATTGCAATTTTAGTGCTTTCCCCAATTTTGTGGTAGATCTTACTCTGCATAAAATCTATAGCAGATAGAAGCTTAAAATATGGAATAAAAAAAATTAAGATTCGACAATTAGTTCATAAATTATTAACAGTGAAACTTGTAGGGAAAAAATACGATATCTCCTCGATCTGAAGTGAAATGCAACTATGTAGTTAACATTTTACGTGCTAAAAGACCCATTTCTTATTTGCGATCTTAACGCGAATTTCACTTCGAAATTTCAATTTGCAAGCTATTGTAAATTTAAGTGCTCTTTCGTGAAATTTTTCAGATTTTTTCTTTGTTGACTATTTATCCATTGTTGTAGAAAATTTATTTTTCTCTCAGAAGATCTCTTTTTTATTTTTGCTTATTTTATTTCTTAAGCTCGCGCTGGAGTAGATGTCAATCAAAAGTAGCAAAGAGAGAGAGAGAGAGAAAACTTGTTGCCAGATTTAAATCTATTCATGGTGAAATTTTTAAAAACCAAAAAAAGCTCAATAAAGAGCCATTCCTATTTAAACTCATATAATTCTCGTCAACGAGTAAAATAATTTTTTTATTCATTTCTTCTTTAGTACTATAATCTGTATTCTTTAGGGATAGAGATGATCATTTTTTAAATCTAGATAATCGTCTATTTCGCAACGATTATTATCTTAACGAAATGTTCTTGTTTAAATCTAAAATAATTGTTTATTTTGAAAACAAACTTTTTTGTTTTTCTTATGAATGTGAAGAACAATAATAAATGAGAAGCAATTACGAGGATTGTTGAGCGGAGCGAGCAGGGGCGGAGTCTCCTAGTATCTTTAAAAATTCTAAATAGAAGACAGCGAAACCTTTATAATAGAGAGCTTTTGCGTTACGTTGAGGTTTCCCGTGAATGCTAACGCAAACGATAATTAAGCTTAACAGCGCATGCGTGAAACTTAACACTAAAAATAAAAACAAAAAAAGTATGTCTTTGTTGTTGACGTATGCCTGTTTAGGCAGAGGGGGTGCGATTGTTCTTGTTTTCCAGTGGCGCCATCTATGGCCAAAAATTCGACTTCTGCCACACCATACGTCACACCCGTTTATAGGGCGGACCCATTTATACATCCATTCATTCATCCACAGATCGTAATTTTGACCTGAATCAGAGAACGATTGATCTCCAATCCAGTACCCCCAGAGGTATTGATTTGTTATGAGAACATGGAAGACTTTTGCGACTCGTCAGATTTAACGTGCATCAGTCACTTTACTACACGGGGAGTCTTCGGCCGGCGGGGTTCGAATTCTCGGACATGGGACCAGCACCCTACCGACCAGGCTATCTCGGCCTTAAGTATGTAATTTAATTCAGCTTTTGCAGTCCGTTTGACAAAACCTTAACGAAAACGCTATTTATCAAAATCCGTACATTGTAATGTATGTTATAATGTAAATTAATTTGATTGCGCTGTGTGCCGTTTGATTGCGCTGCCGAAAGCTTTATTTTCTCTTTATTTTTATTTATTTCATTTTTTCTTCATTTCAATTATTGTTATTTTTATTTTACTTTTTAAAATAACAATAATTTGTTGGGATCTGCGGATATACGATAGTATAAAAGAGAGAATATACGAAGCATTTATGCTAAAATTATCGCAATTTCGTAAAAAAGTAAACTTTAGATAGACGAAATAGGCAAGAATCGATTTTTTTTGAATTACTCTAATTAAATAAATATTACTGTAAAAACCACAGTATAATATTTTACGTTAAAAATGGATTTTACTGATTATGCGTTACGATACTTTATACAGTAATTTGATTCAAATGTTTTTTAGCGTATGCTGTAACGGAATTAAATTATTAAAATGTTACTGTGATGAACTGAAATACGTCCTCTTTAATTTTTTTAACCTCTTAATACAATTTTTTCATGCTAATTAATAAGATACTAGAGGAAACATAAAAATCATTAATGATATAGTTCGATATAAAATATAAACTAATTTTTGAAAACATTTTGAAAGAAAACAGTTTAAACATACCCAGTAATCCTTATCTTCTCTTAACATGATATCACCTTCTATGACATCTGTAATTAAGATCAAAAATTATTGCTTGCTTAACTAAAAATTAATTAGTTTTAACAAGAAAACTAAAAGTAAAAAAAAATATATAAAGTTAGTTTTAAATTTCACGGAAAAGTTAGTTGTAATAAAATATTGATTAAATAAAAAAAGCTTCCTAATTCAATAAATTTATTTTACAAACAGAATGTTATTTTTAGAAAATAAAATTTAATTCTTATGGCTTATTTTTCTGCATGAAAATGACTTATAACCTAATTTCAATTCTTATAGTTAATTCCGTCGATGCATGGATCATAAAGAAAAAAAATATTTAATTTTAATCGTATAATTTTTTAACTTTATATCAACCGCAGTTTTTATTATCTGATTTACAGCAGTTAAGAATTTTAAAGGATACAAGTTAGATCAATTAAAAGTTTTTAATATTACCGATTTGGTTCTTGTATTTATCACTACTTTTAATACTGTTGCTCGCAAAATATTAAAATTATTACTTTTTTTTTTCATGACCTGACAGCTATTTGAGAAAAGCTATATCCTCTGCATTCCCTTTAAAGCTTTATTTTTAGTTATTATAACGCTAAAGAACGTAACCTGTTGTCTCGTAGTATGCAAATTAATTTATATTTTAAGTGAAAATAAATTTATGTGGGCAAGCTATTTAATATTTCAATCAAGAAAACATTTAAGCAATTTAAAACACAGACAAAGTTTTCATGTTTGAAATATCTTTTTACCAAATGCAATTAGATAAAAATAGTTATTTATATTTTTAAAGAGAAATTATAATTTTAATCTCGCCATTTTTTTTTCTTACTTAAGTGATTATCTTTTAAATCGATCAACAAACAATGGCATTGGTTGATTTTACATTCTCCCACCGACTGAAAAATGATCATTATAATTATAAAAATGATATTTATAATTTTTTGGGAAAAAAATTTATTTTAATCTCGCCATTTTGTTTACTAAGTGATTACCTTTCTAATCGATCAACAAACAATGACTTTGATTGATTTTACGTTTAACCACCTGCAGAAAAATCATCAAGCCATTTTTGCTCACTTTAACGCTGCGAAAAATGCCAGATAAAATTACAGTATAAAGTACCAAGACTTTTGGCGCATCATCTGTAAAATCCATTTTACCATAATATTAATTTAATTAGCGTTCAGTATTTTCACTGCAATTAGTACAGTAAAAAATACGGAATACTTTTGTCCTGTAAAAACGACATTTTATGCATAAAAAGTACCGGCAACTTGAATGCTGGTACTTTTTACCATAACTTGATCCGAACTTTTTTTACAGTGCATATAATTTTTGCTTATAATATAACAACCTATGGCATTGTTTGACGATTGTTAGTGAGCCGAAAACAATAGGAACGACATAGATAGGCAAAATATCTGGCTAAAAACGGATTGAGGTGAAGAACTATGATAGAAGCCCTATGCTTCTATTCGGAGTGAAGATACGTATGTACGGCATTGTTTTTAAATCTCCGGTTCTTCAAGCACTATTATCACAAATTTGTTACTTTTTCAATATCGAATACAATAAAGACCTTTTAAAGAGAAGACATCGAAAACAATCGTAGATTTGGAGAACCAAAAACAGCTTGCTTTAATTTTTGATCAATATTATTCTCCAGAAGAGGATGCTAGTAGTAGGGAATTTGTGTATAATAAATACATTTATTGAAAACCTAATTAATAATCGTACTACCACAGAAAAATTGAATTATATTCAGATCTAGGATTAAAATTATAATTCAAATAAATGAATATACAGGGAGTGGACAAAATAATGGAAACATCTCTATACTAATAAATTTTTTTATATTTCTCAAGAAATACTTAGAGAATCATTTTATAACTTCAGAACTTTTTAGATTATGCAATTTTTCATACTTATTAATGAAGTTTAAAGCTTTTAGAGGTATGAGGGACCGACAACAAATTTCAAACGGAAAATAGTGTTTTTCAATACGCCAAAAAAATTTAGCAAGAAATTTGTTACTTGTAACAATTATTTTGGCTATTATAT
The DNA here is from genome assembly GCF_043381705.1 of Parasteatoda tepidariorum. Lineage (NCBI taxonomy): Eukaryota > Metazoa > Arthropoda > Arachnida > Araneae > Theridiidae > Parasteatoda > Parasteatoda tepidariorum. The sequence goes on along the minus strand of NC_092211.1, from coordinate 75,067,388 downwards.
ACGAAAATTGCACAAAATTGTGTAAGCATAGCTTAAATATTTATGAAAATATGGGTATTTTACAAAAAACTAACTTTTTGTCTTATACGTTTCTGACACGTAACTTTCTTCGTTTTTGAAGAAGCCGTTCCTTGGTATATTCGTCGAGCGAACATTTTGTCAAATGTGACAAAATAACTACTGCTGCTTCTTCGAGGAAACGAATTTCGTCTAAAGTAAAGAGATATTTCGTCATTCTATTTTTTCCAAGAAAAAAAACTCTCGTTGTGATTAATATATATCTAACTTTTCCAATAATCACTTTATCGTGGGTACTATATAGATGGCGCAACACAACAAGGGCAAATAGAGCACAGAGATAAATTACACCCAAGCTCGAAGCGGGATTCAAACCCAGAATTTTCTTCATACAAGGCTAGCACTTTGACCACCGGTTGGCTTAATCCGACACTTTATTTTCGAATGTCTAGTCTTTATCCTAGCTTCGTCATTCTGGTTAAAAAAAATCCCACAATGCCTTCCGATGAGGTTTAGAGTTGATGAAACATTATCCTGTTTCGTCACAAATCACGTGACTTCGTGACAAAATGATTCCCAAAATTAATGAAAAGATTCAAAGATTACTGAATCGTTAAAAGTGAGAGTCTTATTTCTGAGAGTCGTATCCGATTTAATCAGAGATTAAATTTTATTTATTCGATTTTCTCAGTAGTTCAGAAATAAAATATGTTAGCATAGTAAAAATTATTCTGCTTAACTTTTTCTTATTGGCTAAACCAGTGTTCCCCAACCTTTTTATCACCGCGGACCTGTCAACGTTTGATAATTTTACCACGGCCCACTAAGGGGGGGGGCATTGATTGTTTATATTTCAGATTATTTTAATTTAAATGTATTTAAACATACCTTCAAAATAAAATACAGTTAAACCAAAAAATAAAGTGATTTAACATTTTAACTTGCTGGAACGTTAGATCAATGAGAACTCTAAGCTTGTTTCTTTGCAATGAGACGGCTCCATCTGGGGGTAATCGGAGACAATGACACCCGAAGTGTGTTGCTTATCTCCAGTTTATTCCGTTGCTTTGTTTTGGTTGCTGTTACTGCAGTTGCTGTCACACAGATAGGTTGTTGGAAATGGCAATAGGGATTTAAGTGCTGTGGTGACAATCTCGGGGTATTCTGCCAAGACTTTAATCCAGAACACCGGCAGAGTTGTTGTTTCGAACGTAGTTTTGAGCCCGCCTTCATTAGCAATCTCCAACAGTTGATCTTCTTCCTGCACTGACAAGCTAGATTCACCCGATTTGTTGGCAAATGGGTCGCGGATCCATTCCTTACCAGTTCGTGGGTCTTTTGTGGTTGGGAAGTAGCGCTCGAACTCTTTTAAAAGCAAAGACAGGTGATCGTGAACCAACTGGGAGAATGAATCTTCAGGCTCTGTCTCGCCTAAAATACCCGCTAATGTCTGAAACATGTCGAAAATGCCTCTGTTCACGCGTCGTCCCCATAACTCCAGTTTGGCTTTAAAGGCAGCTACTTTGTCAGCCAACTTGAAAACAGTTGTCATTTTCCCCTGAAGGCACAGATTGAGTTCATTCAGCAGGTTGAATATGTCACACAGGTAAGCCAGTTTGGTGACCCATACCTTGTCACTGAAATGTGCTGCCAGCGGTGACTTCTTTTCTAAGAGAAATCTTTGCAATGGCTCTCGCAATTCAAATACTCTCAGTAGCGATTTTCCTCTGGATAACCATCTTATTTCTGTGTATAACAGAAGGCATCTGTACTCTGCGTCCATCTCCTCACAAAGCTGCTCAAACAGGCGCGAGTTAAGGGCGTGTGCTTTGATGTAGTTAATAACTTTAACGACATCAATCAATACGCTGTTAAATTCTGGTGACATTTTTCGGCTTGCTAGCACTTCCCTGTGAATGAGACAATGTGTAGCTTCACTCTCAGGTGCAACTTCCTTAATCCGAGCAGTTAAACCAGATAGACGTCCGGTCATAGCAGCAGCTCCGTCTGTGCATATGCCTAAACAAAAGGACCATTTTAGTTGTCTTGATATATAACCATCCAGTGACTTGAACAGTTCTGCTCCTGTGGTGTTGGTTGGCAAAGATAGTGCACATAACAAATCCTCATGCACATCTTCCTGATATAGATATCGCACATAAACAAGTAGTACTGCCTTGCTGTCAATATCTGTAGATTCGTCAACCTGGAGTGCGTACCACGGTGATGCATTAATCCTCTCCAACAATTGCTTTTCAATGTCTTCGGCTATTTCCTCAATGCGCCTAGTCACAGTGCTAGCCGACAAAGGCACATGTGCTATCTTTTCCACAGCAGCTTCTCCTAGTATTTCACGGCAAATGTCTTTAGTGGCGGGCAAGATTAATTCTTCACCAATATTGAATGGCTTTTTAGCTTTAGCAATGCGGTTAGCCACCAAATATGATGCTCTTAGTGCACTCTCCTTTATTGATGTGGTGGCCATCATAAATTTTTTCTGTCCTTCGTGTTCCCGTTTTTTTCTTTCAAAATACTCCAGGGACTTGTCTTTTAATCCAGGGTGCTTGGCGTTCAAGTGGCGAAGCAGTTTTGAAGGTTTCATTGCGTCATTAGAGAGTTGATCGCCGCAAACTATGCAGAGCGGTTTTGGTTTGTGTGAATCGCCTGTCCCGACAAAACCATACTTCAAGTAGGACTCATGGTATTGTCTGTTAAAAGTTGCATGTTTCTTTGATGTTGAAGGCTCTTCGGTCTCTTCACTGAGCCTTTTCTTTTTTCCAAGGAAACTTTCTAAGGACGTCTGTTTTGTATTCATGTTTGCTAACTTGTGAGTTAAATTTGTGCAGACACAATACACACGTACACCAAGCACTGTTAAACCTGAGAAAGTACCGGTGAACAGAGAGAGGAGTGATAGACACTTTCTTTTTACAAAAAACAAACAAATCCGCATAAAGCACACAAAACAGTAGAGAGGAATCATGGTCACGTGGTCTTTGGGCGACTAAATGGCAGACGAGCCAGCTTCTCTTTTATAGCCTTACTATACACTCTCGCTGTGTGAGGCGTCAGAATCGAGAGAGAAGACGAAGTTCTTTATTAGTTCCAATGCAAATGTCGCGTCGCGCTTTCGTTTTTTATTTATGATATTTGCAGTTACGATGATTGCTTTTTGTCTTTTTTTTATTAAAACAAATTGAATGAAAAAATAGTTGCAGATTTCTTTTTTTTAACTTTTTAAACATTAAAAAATTTATGTTACTACCTTCGGGGGCATCTTTTTTTAAATAAATAAAATTTTAATGGAACACAGATATTTTTAATTTGGGGTATTCAGTTTCAATGAAATGGGCGGCCCGGTACCATTTTATCCACGGACCGGTACCGGTCCGCGGACCGGGGGTTGGGGACCACTGGGCTAAACAAATTGACGCTTTAATTAAGTTACTTTTATTCCATCATAGATTTTAAACATGAATTTTTTTTTTATCTATTAAACTACAAGCCATAATGTTATTAAAACAAAGAATAAAATACTCACTCTGTAACTTTTTTTCTTTTTGGCTTACTGCAGCTACACCAGATATAAAAATAAACAACAGTGCATTGAATGGAATCATACTTCACTAAAAAACTACGATTAATTGCACTTTAGAAATATTATTCACTATTTTTTCTCATATAATTTCTTGGGGGATTCGTTCTTATTTGTACAAACCATCAAATAATAATCTTAATATTTTAACTGGAATGAGTTTATCTCAATGTTGATGTTTAAAATGAAACTAGTTTTTGATAGTAAAAGTTCTTTTGGCAACAGAATTTCGTTGCTATAGAAACTTAACGTCAGTTGATTTTGAAACAATAGTTGTTTTATCAATTCATTGGCAATGAGGTGTACATTAAAATCACTTAAAAGAACTTTGATAATATTGTCAAATTGTGTAATCATGCTATTTTTAAAATTCTCTTTAAGATTGATTTCCTATTAGTTACAGTTTAAATTTTAAGAAAATGATGGCATAAGTTTATAAATTAAAAAAAAAATACTCGTTGAGAGTCATGTATTAGAAATATTTAACCTTATTAACTGAAATAATCTTAAAAACAATTTGTTTGACTCAAATTATTAAAGTAGTTAGACAAAAAAGTATAAATAAGCTATTATAATTTTTAAAAATTTCGCATAAAAATCTGAAACATATTATAAAAAATTATTTTTTTTTATTTTATAACCGACGTTGAACAGTTGACCAATTTTTGAGTTTACAACAGTTAATGACCAACTCTTTGACCGTGTAATTTTGAACCCAACCCCAAAGACATGGGGACTCTTGAACTAAGCTTTGGGACAATAATAGAATGCGTGGAAGACTTTTCGATGAAACAAACCTGCATTTACGTTATATGGGGAAGAAAGCCACGAGAATCTTACACGGCTACCCAGACGGCAAGGGGACTTTAACCCATGATCCGTCTATCACTGGGGATATTTTACGTCAGCAATGTGATTGGTGCAAACCGGGGTGAATTTCGAAACGAATGGACATCACTGGGACTCGAACCTGGGTTACCTTATTGGGAGGCGAGGGCAACATCCAACGGCTCATTATAGCTCCAAGGCTTATTATAAACAGTTGTATATTTTCGCAGTTTTTAACTGCATTTTTTAAACAGCTACTTTTAGCCGCGATTAATAAAATACAAATAATTAACTGTTGCTCTGAATTTTTGAGTTTATACATGACGGTCAAGGGAATTAATTGTTGTTTGAGATAATTTCACGAAACTATTGGGACAAATTACATTAAGTAACACAAATATTTATTTAGACTTTATGAAAAAAAAATTGAATAAAGAAGTCTTTGCATTTTTTTAAAAAAAGTGCTGTTTTTTTTAAAAAAAAATACACTCCATACTTTCGAACTTATTAAAAAAAAGCTGCTTTAAACTATTTCAAAAAAATATTTATATTGCTGTTTTTAATGAAACAGATTTGTTACTTTTCCGACCTTGACTTTTTTTTAAGGAAAATACCATACTTGTCAAAATTTTTAAATTTCATTTGAAGTTTATGCATTTCTCTCGTAGCATAAAGAATTTTTTTTAAGAATCCATAGTATTTTGAACGCATTTTCTATTCAAATAAATAGTTTCCTATTCGATTTTATCGTATTTAAATATTCTCCATCGAAATTTATGCAATTCTTTCGTAGCTCAAATTATTTTTTTTAAAATTCCATCGTATTTGGACACATTCTCTATTCAAATATATAGTTTTATGTTTTATCATACTTAAATATTCTCTATCGACGTTTTTGCAAATCATTCGCAGCACAAAATGTTTTTTAATAACTTCATTGTTTTTTAACACATTTTCTGTTCAAATAAATAGTTTTAAATTCTGTTACATCACATTTAAATCTTCTCTATCGTAGTTTATACAATTCTGTAGTAGATCAAAGAATTTTTTAAAACTCCATCCCATTTGAACAAATTTTCTGTTCAAATATATAGTTTTTTCTATACTGTTTTATCATATTTAAATATTCTCAATCAAAATGTATGTAATTCTTTCGTAGCACAAATTGTCTTTTTTTTTTCAAAAATCCATCGTATTTGGAGACTTTATTTTCTATTCGAACTTATAGTTTTCTATTTTGTTTTACCATATTTAAATATTCGCTACTGAAATTTATGCAATTCTTTCATAGTACAAATGATTCCTTTAAAAGATCCATTGTATTTGGAGACATTATTTTCTATTCGAATATGAAGTTTTCTCTGTTCTGTTTTGTTATATTTACATATTCTCTACACTCCTGTTATTTTCAGGTCACCCTGAGCTAAGTATTGAAAATTTATTTTTAAGCTAGCAAATGATTATCTAAATCTGCAATTAAAAACATATTTAAAGCATCTGCGCTATTTTTAGAATGTAATTATTTATACAGTAAACAAACTTAAGAATAAAACGTATTTTCAAAGCTATGTCTAATAATCATAAAGGTACATAAAAAACAGGTCATTTTAATCAATATAATTGAAGACACATTTTTAAAAATGATGTAACCCGAAAATAGTTTTAAAGGTTAAAAAAAGTTTGGGTAAAAATCTAAAGTAAACTTTTTTTTACGTAACATTTTTTTTTTGTTTAAATAATTTTGAATGTATGGAGCAGCAAAGGTCAGAACCGAACTCTCAGTTTAACCCTGATTGTTACTTTACTTTTTCATTTTGCTATTATATTTGAGTTTCGGATTTTTATTGAAGGCTGAAATGCTTCTTTCATTGAGAGAAAATGCACGAAATCATTTAAAAAAATTATTATTTTAATAAAGTTTATTTACAATGTTGCATTTTTTCCACGCCAGGACTACAAGAAAATAACAATGATTCTTATTAAATTGTGCTCAATCTCCGTAGTTGCTCAAGTACTACATTTGTATTAAAAAAATTTTTTTTGAAAAAACTTTAAACTCTGACGAAAACATATTAAATTCTATTCTATTCTATTTACATATTAAATTATATTCCTTTCAAGTAAAATTATGGAGCTTGCAATATATTTAGTGTCAATCCTCACTTTTGACCGAAGGGTCTAGGAACGAGTTAAGAAGAATTTTATTCTTTTATTTTCCATACATTTCAAATTAATATTTTCGTACACACATTGTTAGCTTAAGCTGAAAATATTAAGAACAGTTTTTAAAGAAACTACAGCTTAATAAAAAGTTAATATTCACCAATGAGTCCTGAATTTCAATAAAGATAAATAAGTAGAAATCAAAATTTAAAAAATCTTCAGCGGTGAGATTCAAGCTTATTCATTAGCCGTAACAGTTACAAAAATTTTTTCTTTAAAAATATTCTATTCAGAAGAAAATATAAAATTTTTACTCCAATCTCAAAAATATATTTAAGAAAATGTTTAAAATTCTGTAAAGCAATATTATAGACCTAGACTGGTGCAAAGCCTTCATGACTGGCTAAAAATGATTTTAAAAAATCTTCAATTTTGAATCTTCAAACTATGTATTAAAAAACTTTTTTGTAAAAGAAAAAAAGGACAATAAATGGATTAAAATGGGCATTCAAAGGAAAGGAAATAGCTTGAAGTGTGCGTTTAAAAATAATGCGTCTTTTTAACGTTACTAGAAGGGGCTCAACTTTCTGTTTGCTTCGCATTCATCATTGTTTGTTTCTTCGGAAAAAGTCGATAAAAAATAATTTTGTTCGAAAAATATGTAAATATTATAATTTTATGTAAGCACATTTCATTAATATGTCAAATGTATCAAAATTAAAGTATACCTGGATTGGAAAAATAATCAACCGTACTTTAAAAAGGGGGGAATGAGGAATACAGAATGTGCGTCACAATAAGCAATAATAATTGAAAAGCAATTTTAGTTGTTAACAATATATAACTATGACCTTATATCATATAATAGTATGCATTGGAAACAGTCTTCATCACTCTTCGTATTTGTATTTTTCAAAATTTTGATATAAATAATATTTATACATGGCAAAATCTAATCTCTCTCATTTTTTATTTATTTTTATAAAAATAAGGAATAAATCTCGCTCTATACATAAAGATATAACTGCAAGTAAAAATTTATTATTTAAAGAAAATAAAGTGCTAAAAAGCACTTAAAATTGCAATAACTTTCGAACAAATTAGAACTTATGGAAAATATCTCGTTAATTTTGCAATTCAAAATAAACCTATCAGCACGTCAAATTTCAACTCAGCTGTTGCATTTCAGCGGGCAGTAGATTGGCCAAGATATTTCTTTTTATATACATTTAACAGTTTATAGTTTTCGAACTAATAACCGTATCATAAAATGTTTATTTCATCGAACTTTTTGTACATTTTTCTACATACCTCCTTAAATTTTAATTTTCTTAGTCTTATAGTTTTTGCACTGTAAAGTATAATGAAATGCGAAAAAAATAGGGAGAAAAAGTTGCCCAAAAAAGCATTTAAAATTACTATGACTTTGGAACAAATTGATTTCGAACAATTCGAAAAAAAAACTATGTCTGAAGTTCAAAAGCAAAAATGGCACTTTTAGCACGTCAAATTTCAACTCTGTAATTGCGTTCTTTAAGCCTGCAGAGTGGTCCGTACGATAAATTTTTCTGCAAGTTTAATAGTAAATGATTGTCGAACTAATTATTAAATAATTTTTATTATTTCATTATAATCCCTGTGCAGTTTTCTATACATCTCTGCAATTTGAGTTTCTAAGTTTAAGTAGTTTTTTCGCAGAAAAACAATAACATTAAGGTGAAAACCCGAAACAGCGATGACCTTTACGGTTCTTAAATAAGGAGAGAATCATTGAATCAAATTTTTTAATTACCCAAATTTTAAATTACTCTGAAAAACGGCAAGTGCGAAGCAAATATGAAAATTCACTTAGATTTTATTTTTTTAACACAACACCATGAATAATCATTACTCGCTAGTAAAGTCTTTTAAAGTACAATGAACATAACATTAGCTTCGAATTCAATATCAATTTTCTTATATAAATATTGCCATCTCCTTGAACATGCATTTTGAGTTATATCCATTATCTTCTCTCATTTTAAGATGTGATCCGTTTTTTTAAATGCAACTATCAAACTGTGCACATTTTCTTGAATAAGTTATATCCAAAGCAAGATAAAAAATTCACTGACGAATTATTTGCACATGTACACACATAAAATTACACGCGTAACATTAAAGCAGTAAAAACAGGAAATAATAGTTTATTTTTCACAGTTTTATGTTTAAAACAAACCATAATCAATCAGTTTTAAACATACTACAGTTTTGCTGTTTTTCGATTACTTGAAATTTTCATATTCTTTCGATTTCTTAATACATCATCTCTCTAACAAAACCAGTTTTGTTCTTTTTTAATTTAAAATGCCATTAATCCTTATATTTATAGCTTCCAAAGAAGCCAATTCTGTAGTCATGAAAACATGAAGAACCCCATTGTTCAAAGCCACTAAAATAAACTTGTTGACCAATGGTCCTCCACTCAAGAGGGTGACCCCTTTTTCTCTCGTTTTCATTCCATTTTAGAAAGAAAGTAGTGAGTTTTACTTTTGACTGGTTATGAACTTTATCATCTTGACATCGTTTGAGTTAACCTTTTTGCACACCTGTTTCCAATCACGCACCGTTATGTATTGGAAATTAATTTACGGTGGGAAGAAAAAGAGAATTTTTTGACCGTAAATCAAGTGGGAAAAGAAAGACTTGTTTTAAAACACGATATATTACGTTATTAAAATTATAAGTTTTTGCAATAACAAACGAATATGCATTGCAAAACTTTCAAATGTCGTGTATTTTCATTTTTCTATTCAGTCGGAATTACTAATCTTAAAAAGTAAATAAATAAATAAAAATTTTATTTTTCTTGTTTTTTACTTAATATTAACTTTACCTAGTTTAACTTCCAAGTTTTTACATGGGGCTGTTTTGGCGGATAGAATCCTCTATATTGTAAAAAATTCCGGATCGAATTACAGTAAAAAGTACCGCAACTCAGGCTGCTGGTACTTTTTGCCGTAAAATCCATTTTTACTGGAATGTGTCACGGAACAAAATCTGATATACCGTAATTTTTTGCAGTAGTAATTACCGTAAAGTCATTGAATCACTCTAAATAAAAAAATATTACTGTAAAAATTGCAGTATAATATTTTAAGGTAAAAGTGTAATTGTGTAAATAGTATTCAAAAATCGATAAAGTTATATAACTGTAATAATGTAATGATTATATAACTATAATAATGATATGTAACTGTAATAATAATATAATAAATATGATATATTGATATAAAGCTATATTACATAACTGTAATAATGATATAACTATAATAATGATATATAACTTTAATAATAAGATAATAAATATGATATATTGATATAAAGCTATATTATGTAACTGTAATAATGATATAACTATAATAATGATATATAACTGTAATAATAATATAACAAATATGATATATTGATATAAAGCTATATTATATAACTTTAATAATGATATAACTGTGAGCACTAAGCAATACAGCTTTCTAGCCACACCAGAACAGTATGTACTAGGACATTAAACTCGTTTCCCGATAGTCTATTAGGAAAGAGAACCATATGTCCCAGTGAGGGAGCGAGTGATCTATTGACCACCACTCCTGCATTTGACTTCATTAAAATTACATAAAAACAAATAGAGAATTAGTTATGGCTTAAAGTTTGTAAATCTGCTGTTGCTACGTTTTCAAACTTTAAGCCATAGCTATTTTCTATTTGTTTTTATGTAATTTTAATGAAGTCAAATGCAGGAGTGGTGGTCAATAGATTACTCGCTCCCTCACTGGGACATATGGTTCTCTTTCCTAATAGACTATCGGGAAACGAGTTTAATGTCCTACTACATCCTGATCTGGTGTGGCTAGAAAGCTGTATTAAATGTTCAACCTGTAATTGAGTAAAAATGACAGGAATTAACATTAATTAGGGATTTGCGTGAATTCAATTATTAAAAGAATTTAGTAAGATATTTATTTTTCATCTAGTACATGGTATGTTACTACGGTGGATACGCCTTTCTTAAATTTCTGGAATATTTTTTAGAAAAGTACGGGACTTTCGAATAAATAATGGAAAAACCCAAAAAATGTTTCTAAATCTCTGGATTGTTTTAAAAGTAATTTATTGAGGTGAATCTAGGAGAGATAGCGTGGTTGAAAAGAAGAAGCTAAGACTGGGTCGGTGAAGGAGTACGGTGTGCTGGGGCTGTGATTCGGGTGTATCTGTACAATCGTGATACTAGTCTACTTTAATGAGCCTGTTAATTAGTACTAGTATCCAGTATAAGACATGGCTATTTTGTTTTTGTATGTTTTTTTTCGCAAGGTAAATGCTGTATTATAACTCTTCTTCAAAATTTCTCCCGAATAAAAGTAATAGAAAACATTTTAAAAGTAAATAATTTCATTTAATAATATTCAATAATAATAATTTCATTTAATTTCGTTCAATAATAATTTCATTTAATAATATTCAACCGGGAATAGCGATGATTAATTTTTTCTAGAAACGGCCATTTTTAAAAACAAATGCCGAGCAATCAGTTTTACTAAACATGGAAATTTCGCGTGCCTGCTACATAATAGTGGTACTGCATTGTTTCTTATAGAAGATACGCATTGTTCGAGCATCCAAAAGAGACACTCATAAAAGCATTGCAACATTTAAATGATCCTCAAACTATTACAGCCGAGGCAGGATAGCCTGATTGGTTGGGCACTGGGCCCATGTTCAAGAGGTCGTGGGTTCGATCCCTGCAGACCGAAGGCACATCAATTTTAGTTTCATTACAGTTTTATTTTAAATTAAATAGCAGCAAAAGAAACGAAAAAGCATTAAAAAAAATGTAGTCGGCAATATTCATGGATAGTGTAACAAAAAATAAATATTTTATTCCATTTAAATTTTGGCTGAATAATGCGCAAAACCTCATAGTTTTTCCTTATGACTTGACTAACTTGAGAATCGTAATAGCTTGAAATTAGAGCTTTTATTTGAAGCAAATTTAATCAAAAAATAATAAATTTAATTGCATCACTATTTAAAAATAATCATCATGATTTTTGTGAATTAATGAAACATCATGCAACATCTAATTTTCTGCTGATGTCTTCTAGATAACAAAAAGTTAAAATTCAAAAGAGAATGGTTAGATTCTTCGTCATCAAGTAGAACAAAAACTTTGTGATTTTGATGATTGCTAAGTTCTAAGTTCAAAGTTGATGTCAAGTCAAAAGGAATTGTGAAAAATATATATAGATATAAACTAAGTTCGTTCTTAACTATTACACATGAAACGGCGGTTTATTTTAATCACCAATGGAAGCTGTTAACCTTTTGATGCAAAATTTTTAGATAACATATTTTTCATGCTTTTTTCATTATTTTATATTAATTTATGAAAAAATAAGCAAAAAGTATTACATTTGCCATTTTAATAATTAACGAAATACAGCATGCAACATCGGTGTGGCTTTCAGAGTAAAAGGTAAAATTTTCCAAACACGGCTAACTTTCAAACAATAATTTTTCCAATTTGCAGCTATGTTGATATAAGAGAAACAGTTATTCATCTCTGAAATTTTTTTAATTTATAAAATCAATTATTTATAAACTTTTGAATATGAATAAAAAAATTCTTTAACAACTGTTGTTATTGTCGTATGCCAAGGCAAAGGCGGAGCGCTTCTTCTTGTTTTCCAGTGGTGCCATCTATGGCCGAGAATTCCACTTCTGCCACTCACATACGTTACAGTCCGTTTATAGGGCAGACTTTTCATACATTTCTCCGCAGATCGTAATTTTGACCTAAACCAGAGAGCGATCAATCTCCGATTCAGAACCCCCATAGGTATGATTTGTTATAGGAACATGGTGGAATTTGTGACCTGACAGACTTAACGAGCAGCAGTCACCATTTACTTCACGGGGATCGAACTCATGCCCTTTTGAACATTCACCCAACTGCCTAACAACCAGGCTATACCGGCCCATTCCAACTACTTCCTTTGCTTTTTATATTCCAGAACAAATATAATTTCAATAATCTAACACATTTTTTTAGTAATGTACTGTATTTCAGTAATTAGTTTACTTTAGTTTACTTAGTTTAGTAACCTTTAGGGGCTTTATTTTAAAATTACAAACCACCACCTTACAAAACCACCACCTTTTGCTTCTTACCTTTAAAAAAAATACATGTAAGGATCAACTCTCTCTAATATGAGAAATTTTAATTAAAATTTTTTTAAAACTCTTTTTAGAATTGAATACCTATGAGGAAACTATTAGTAATATAGATCAAAAATTAAATTTTAAAAAAAGAAGATTATTTCATATTTTTCCTTTGGATAAATTAGTCTTTTTTTCCCACACTTATTTGTAATTTTTTTAAGAATATGTGTTATTTTATTTTTAAGAATGCCGTTTAGCATGTAAAATTCTTACTAAATATACTATGTTTAAGTCATTCTGAGCTCAGAGCGATGTAACATCACTAAGTGCGTTCATTAAACTATTGTCTAATTTTAGATATTCTGAAACTTATATTCCAATTTTAGTGATAAATTTCGTAAAAATGCTGGAACATATCTAAAATTTTTAGCATATATTATATTTTTTGCGTTATTTTAAAATATTTTCATTGAATTATTATCTAAGTTCTATCTTATCTGTTGTTGTTGTTGACGTATGCCTGTTTAGACAGAGAGTGCGATTGTTCTTGTTTTCCAGTGGCGCCATCTATGGCCAAGAATTCGACTTCCTGCCACACCCGTTTATAGGGCGAACCCTTCATACATCCATTCATTCATCCACAGATCGTAATTTTGACCTGAATCAGAGAACGATCGATCTCCGATCCAGTACCCCCAGATGTATTGATTTGTTATGGGAACATGGACGACTTTTGTGACTCAACAGATTTAACATGCATCAATCACTTTACTACTAACTTACTTCGGGCGGCGGGGTTCGAACCCATGAACATGGGCCCAGCGCCCTACCGTCCTGCCCTCTATCGTATCTAAAATTGCTAATTCTAGACAGACTGAAGATCTATAAATCATAAATTTTTAATCATATTTCAGAATTATAGCTTATACTCCGAAATTCTTCAGTAAGTTCTTGTTACAATTCCGTTAATTACATATTCTGTAATAGTTTTAGTCTTTCAGAAGAAAAATAGTTTTGAAAAGTATTTATTCCATATTTATGAAGCTACAAAAATTTAAGTAAATAAGACTCGGCAGCATTAACAATTAAAAATTTATTATACAAAATCATCAGTAAAAAATCAATTCATACAAAGAATATTATCAAATACTTAGAACAACTCAACATAAAACTAAGAGAATAGATCACACATAGAACCAACTTATTCTAGAATAAATGGCGAAACTTTGCCATGAAAGACGTAAAATATGAATTTTTCTATGAAGAACTTTTAAATTTTGTGCAAAACTAATTGAAGTTTGTATGGCTGTGGTATTTCACAGCATATTCAATAGTTTTTCTTTGAACAGTTTTTAAATTTTGAATACATTTAATTGAAATATGTATATCCGAAAGATTTTATAGCTCTGTAAAATAGTTTTTCTTTACAACGTTATTAAATTTTTAGGTTTACATATGTGAAATATACATGGACGGCTTTAAAAAAATTAAAATTACCTTAAAAAAATTCACACCTGAACGAAATAGTTTTTTTTAAAATTATTATTAAATTTTGAAAGTACTTAAATAAATAAGTAGATTCATATCATATTTGATTTAAAAGATTTACAGCCTATTAAAATAGTTTTTTTTAATCTTTATTAAATTTTGAATTCACTTGATTAAAATATGTATATCTGAAAGATATCATAGCTTTGTAAAATTTTTTTTTTCTGAACCGTTATTAAATTTTGAACTCACTTAATCGAAATATGTATATCTGAATGCTTTCACAACATTATAAATTTTGTTTTTTTTGAACCGCATTTAAATTTTGCACTCACATAATTGAAATATGTATAAAATTTAAGTTTTTTTTAGAATTTTTAAGTTTTGAAAACGCATAACTGAAGTATGTACAGCTAAATTATTTTACACAATAGAGAAATTTCTTTTTTTAACCGTGTTTAAAATTGGACCACATATAATCTTACCATGCAATGCTGAAATATTTCACAGCATTGTAAAAGAGTATTCAACCACTTTTTTTAATTTTTGAATGCACGTAATTGCAGTATGTAACCCATAAAGTATTTGAAAGCATAAAAAAATTAAAAAAGTTTAAATAGTGCCTTTGTGAGTTGTAGAAAACATATGATATTGTACTTATAACTGTAAGTTTATAGTCCATAAATTATTTTCAAGAGATTAAAAGCTGTTCTATTGAAAATGTTTTTTTAAAGGATTATGAACAACTCCACCCTGTTATTCATTTCCACAAATTTGGTTGAAACAATAAAAGATCGCTATTACTTCTAAGAGAAAACGATTTCTCTGGGAAACGATTAAGTAAACATAATCGGAACACTTTATTCCGTGATTGCCTCCAGAAACAATTACGATGTATTTAAGTCTGCTAAAGGGTTTTTATGGTAATAAATCACAGTTTTAAAGATTTTTTTTTACTTTTTCACGTTATCATTGTTTTATTCTATCTTAAGGTGTCATTTATATCACTAATTGCTGTCTGAAATGTTAACGCCTTTAAAATTTAATCGGTTTTAAATGCTTTAAAACTTACCAAAGCCCGATTTTTATTATATTTAATAAATAATACTATAATAAACCCAGATAGACGTTTCAATTTTTTTCAAAAAATTTTAATATTGAAAAATGATATTTCAATTTTTGTGAATTTATTTATTTAGTCATTGTTATATTGTATAAATTTCGCAACAATGTCTGACATAGTATGATCTTATAAAATAGAATTTCAGTTTAGAACAATTGGGGATTTATTTTATGTTTAGTATCAAGCATGATATTTTATTTTAAATAAGTGAATCTATTAAAAGAAAAAAATTTGAATATTATTTAAACTTTTAAATAAATATTTAGCTCAAAACTTCAACTATTAAACATTATTATATTGGATATAATTGGGACAATAAATAATAATATTGAGATTAGGATAATACTTTAATAAATTTTTGAATTTGAGAACATAAAATACTTTGAATTTCAAAAATTATTTTTAGTTTGTTTAGCTAAAAATTATTTTATTAATTTGAATTTTAATCTTAAAAATTTAGTAATTTTTATTTTTAAATAACTTTACTTTGTAATTTAAGTTTTTTTTAGACATTTGAGACTGAATTAGTGCTAGAAAAAAATTCCGAAAATATTAAAAAAATTAATTTTGAACAAATTATTAATAAAAATTTCTGGTTCATTGAGCTTTATGTTTTATGTTTAAATGATTAGCTCTATTTAAATAAAATGATTTGGAGATCATTTAAATTTCTAAATAAATGTTTGAATACATTATATTATGAATCACTTGAGTTTAAACTATTTTAAATTCCCAACCCTTACTTTTTTTTTTTAAATTTAAAAATATTAAACAAAGTGCGTTTCGTAATAACAAGCATTAATCATAGTTTTAGAGTCCTTTTTAAAAATTATTAAGAAAACATGCACACTAGTGGTCTCAAATTAAAATATCGACGAAAAAGCAAAAAGGTCGTCGGAGGAACCACTTTAGTTTAAGTTCAGAATGACGTGATTATTATCCTCAAAACTTGTTTGAGTGCCGGAAGAAACTACGGCTATACGGTTATAAACAACCCCATGTTTTATCTAGCAATCAAACTGGTTTTAATGTCGTTAATCTGACCTTACTCAATCGTGATACGGCATATTTCGAAATTATTCTTGCTTTTTCATCTCTTCACTAATTTGGGACCTCTAACATATATATTTTGTATTAATTTTTAGCAAGAACTCTTAAATTATATAGTTAGAATGGTAATTACAAAACAAACTGCTTGTTAAACAAGAATATCAAATTAAATTACAATTTAAAGAAAAGCTTTTTTCTCAATTAATCTTTTATGGGTTTCAAATAAACAAAAGGCGAAAGTTTAGCAGAATAGTTACATGAATTTAAAAATTGAATTTTCAGTTATGAAAGCAGATAGTGTTTTTTTAAATACATTTTCAATTTAAAAGGTAGAAAGTATTTTATCGGTTATTTTTAAATTTGATATAATGCTCATTATCTTTTGTAGTTTGGCAACATTAATTCTAATTACAAATATCCCAAATGACTTTCGATCTCAACCGTATTGTTTCGTGATATGACTAATATTTACATCGACTGAAACGTTTCTTGAACGCTTCGACAACACTAGCTAACACTCTATATGAGGAACATAACCGAGTACGAGTGTCCGTTATACAGAGGTTGGCCATTTTGGCAAAAACAATGCAGTTAAAAAAAATGTTTTCCGAATATTGAGTTTTATGTACATCACAGTTCTTTGATTCACAAATCGTTTGCAGTTCAATTATTATCGTTTGATTTTCCTTTGTTCTATGTCATTTTTCCTTATTGGATCCACTCTGCAAGAACAACCAGCTGGGAACTTGAATAGAGCCACTACTGGACTACGGTTAGGGTCATGTGGATAAACAGCAAGCAACCTGTGAAGACTGTATCTTTGTTGGCAAGTAGAATCGTAATATGGTGATATAAAAGAACAAGGTTCGTTTGGTCTCCTGTGGAAAAAGAAAACGATATCATTTGTAAGTTTATGGTTGGCAACAAGATATATAATTCGTTAAATAAAATTTTGAGGTTAGAATATTTGATGATAAGCCTGTTAAATCAAGCGAAAGAAATGCAAAACGGTTGTCTGATGTTAATATGGTGATATAAAAGAACAAGATTCGTTTGGTCTCCTGTGGAAAAAGAAAACGATATCATTTGTAAGTTTATGGTTGGCAACAAGATATATAATTCGTTAAATAAAATCTTCAGGTTAGAATATCTGATGATAAGCCTGTTAAATCAAACGAAAGAAATGTAAAACGGTTGTAAGTACGGCGACTTCCTAAACAAAATCAAGCAGTATTTCAAGTTTTGATAAAATTGAAATGGATATATAAAGTTGTAATTTGCAGATTGAAATGAGTCGTATTTTATGTATGTGTTTTGAAATTTGAAAGTAGACAAGAGGTAAGTGCGCTTTCAAATTACTCGCTACATTTACTTCGATATACTGAAGTGTAGTTGTCTGGAGTTTATTTTAAGTAAAATGAAAAATATTTTTTAAACTACTGAAAAACATTTACCAAATTACAGTAAATATAGAGCGGTGTTTAAATTAACACTTTCATCACGGCATTGACGCGCCTTTGTCCCACTCTCTACTCATAGAGCTACCTCACAGCACTAAAATTAAATTAAAATACAAATTCCTTTAATAGTTGATTATTTTACTTTAAAAAATAGTAATCATTTGCAATCAATAACCATATTCACTACTACAACAGTAGAGAACAACGAGTATTTCTGGAATATGAGTTATTTCGTCCATCGCGATAAAAGAGTTAAAAATCTTGATATTGTTCATCATTATTAAATATTGAATATTTAAAACATTTACCGAATATTTAAAATAGTTTTTTTTATTATTATTTAACTTTTTCTGGGAAGAAAAATATTACATAGAAGTTTTAGTCAAGATGAACCTTAAGAAATAAGGTCATCTTATGCACGTCCAAAATGAAGTGGACAGCTTTGGTTTTTACATTTATCAATAATTAAAATCCACGCTGGGTAAGAGATAAAAAAAATCTTACAATTATCTTACAATCTTCATTATTATTGTCAAAACTAAGGGAAGCTGTCTTTATCGCACCAATCCTAAAATGGATAAGGACCGTTCCAGATTTTTTAAAAAAAGTATTTAGTAAGCCAATTTTCCGCAACTCAAATAGTCATTAACTGTTTTCGGTCCCTTTTAGGTCACATGGAGAAAAAAACTCTAGAAAAATTACCGTTCTGTTTGGTAATGAAAATTTTTGTAAAGAAACCATAATTTTGCTATTGAAAACCAAAATATACGGTTTTTAAAACATTTATTTGGAAAATTTTCCGTTCATATGATAACGTTTTACCGGAATTACTGATTTTCAAAATTATAATTCTCATCACCGCACATTAAGTAAAAAATATGAAACTGAAAAGTAAATTTAACCGAATAAAATGTTTTTATACCATGTTCTAAAGTTCCATGCTAAAATAACGAGATTTACCCCCATTTACTAGATTTTATTATTACATATTAAACTGTTAATTTTACAAAACTCATTACCAAAGCTCCTTGGTAAGAATTGCCGCTTTTTTGGTGTTTTCATAAAGCCCGAAATATGATCAATTTTACCATATTCAACTAGTTTTAACCATCCTTTTGTTTAAGTGTACTTTAAAAAAGTACAATTGACTTTGGAAACTAAATTTACGTTTGTAACACGTTTTTTTATGTAATTCTTTGCGTTATTCTAATAAATGTCGCATTGGAATGCTTGAAAAGTTCCATCCTAACTACGAATCATACAACGCAACAATGCTGTTAGTGTCTAAAATTCGATGGGAAAAAAAATAAAAAGTTTACTTACGAGCAACTTTCTGTTCTAACTTTCTGTGGGAAGAGGTCAGTGTTGATGATAACCATCCAGTCTCCAGTAACACTCTCTTGTGCCCAGCCTGGCCTCATTATATTGGCCTGTGTCTCGCAAGCGAAGCTACCACGAGCAGCTGCACTGTCGCCATATTGGTTCTTGAAAAGTTCAGGATCTCCGACGGTTTGCAATTCTTCATACATAATTCTTACTTTCGTCATACTCTTGTCCACCACGCGATTTACAAAGTCTCTGAAAAAATAGGAATGATTTGATATTATTGCACATTCTTTTCAAGATATTTCATATGTCAAGATGCATTTTACAAAGCGCAAAGTTGAAGAAACCATTGATTTAAAATTTGATATCTCATACAAATCTCATATCAAATTTCGCTAGGATAAAATCTCGTACCGATGATATATAGCTTTCGAGAAGTAGAAACTACGACATTTACTATAATTTTTCATTGGTATTCTTTTCGCTCACGTGACGAAGTGAAGCATACTCTATGCAACAATTCGCCCGATTTGTAGAATTTCCGATTTACTTTCCCGTGAACCGTGAACTTTTATTTTCTCTTTAACTTTTACACTATTTGAAACAAATGTTAAGAGTTGTGTGAGAGAGTTGTTAAATCAACAATTTTTTTTACAGTCTAGTATAAAAATTCAGAAAATATTACATTAATTCTAAATAACTTTGCAAAAACATCCGTATTTTATATATAAAGATGCGCCTGTTGCCCTTTTCCATGGTAATCTTCTGTTGTAAATTTTTCTTCTGATATCCAAGTCTTTTTTTTTTACGGTAATTTTATATCAAAACACGGGTTCTTTAAAAGTATTTAAATATTTTTTCCTAATTATAATTGAAGTTTATTGTAGAATCCATAATTTTTTTCTATTCTATTTCTTATTTATTTAGTTAAACTTTTGGTTAATATAACATTATTGAAAATAAATAAATTATTATTTCTGAAAAATTACGAAATTGTGTTTACTTTGAAAACAGGACACTTATAACGGTTTGGTGACTATTTTGTTTCGTAGCTTAGCTGTGTTTCTTAAATATAAAAAAGAGAAAAAAGAAGATGCTTTTCATTACTTACGCTGGATAGTCATCTGTAAGTATGCAAAAGTTTCTGCCACTTAGTGCACATGGTGGCATTGATCCATCGAGTTGTGGTCGATCAGGTCTGGGAACTTTAACGGGTGGTCCTTCAGACACACAATCTTCATCACCAGTTCCACCAGTAGGGGGTCTTCCAGGTCTGGATGTGGGTGGTGGTGGCCTAATTGGAGGTCTCACAGGTGGTTGTGTTGGTGGCCTTATTGGTGGCTGTGTTGGAGGAGGCCTGACTGGTGGCGGTCTTGTTGGTGGTGGCCTGGCAGGAGGCTGTGTCGGAGGCCTAACAGGTGGTTGAATGGGTGGAGGCCTGACAGGTGGCTGTGTCGGGGGAGGTCTAACTGGTGGCTGAGTTGGTGGTGGTCTAACTGGTGGAGGTGGTCTAGTTACCGGTGGTGGTGGGGGTGGAGGTGGTCTAAGTGGTGGTCTTGTAGGTGGGGGTCTTACTGGTGGTGGTCTAGTTACTGGTGGGGGTCTTACTGGTGGTGGTGGTCTAGTTACTGGTGGAGGAGGTGGTGGTGGTCTTACCGGTGGTTGTACTGGAGGCGGTCTAACTGGAGGAGGTGGTCGAGTTACTGGAGGTGGTGGAGGTGGGGGTGGTCTCAATGGAGGCCTAGTTGGGGGAGGTCTAACAGGAGGAGGAGGTCGAGTCACAGGTGGTGGTGGAGGAGGAGGTCTTACCTAAAAAAATGCAAATACGTTTGAATTTTTCTTAACGTAACGATGCATAAAATATTAAATTATCGAAGAAACTGATGAGTGATTTTGCTTCTACATTCCTTTCTGTAATATTTTACATTAAAATACTACACTAAAATGATTTTCTTACTCGGTGAATCGTAATAGCCTCTCGATTGCACCAAAAAAAAAGCCTTGAAGCTTCGAACTGAAACCTAACATGTATTTTCAAAATACAAGTAGATCAAAATATGTTAAATAATATTATCAATTATTCGAACACTAAGGAAAATGTAACTAATATAATGCACGTCATTTGTTAAACAGATTTAAAAATGTCTTGATATTAAACCAAGACAACTGTTCTGTATTTATCTTCGTTGCTTTTATTTTAATAAGATATTTATTCATGAATGAAGTATACGAGTACAGTTCAAATAGAAGACAAAAAAAAACTTGAGTTAGTGGAAAATGTGAAAAACACAAACGAAGCAAAAAAATTTATTTCTAATTCTCACAAATTTGCAATTTAGCATGCACGCACCAATTACTTTAAGATATCCCTTAATGCACCCATGCTGTTGGGAATCTAATTTTCCACGCGTTTCTTATTCTTTTAGCTTTTCGCTCTCTCCTTTAGAATGCCGTTGTCTTAAGGCTTCGATAACGTATTATTTAAATGTTTAAAAATGAAAAATTAATCTGTAAATTGAGCAGACCTACCAATTGCATTTTACGATGCAGTTGCAATTATAGTAGCATATAATATTTAAGAGCATTTTTATGATAATTTGACTAGAATAACCTTTCTCTTAACTGCAATGGTAGTGCAAATTTTTACATTGAAACAAGAGTCAACTGGCATATATTCAAAAGTTGCGGTTTAAAAACTTACGGTTTTAAGCACGTCCTGACTTCCTGATCTTAATTAGTTAAAATATTTAAGTGATCTTCGAACATTTCGAGAAATTACCAATTGTTTCGTGAAATGTAGCTCGTGTTTAAACACACATCATCCAAATTAAGATCAAGTATTTCACGAAGCAAACAACCCATTCACGCGTTCTTATATCATTTTCATTGTCGGTGATCTTGATGATTATATTCTATTTACTTCATGTTGTTGTTGTTGCACACCCCCTTTGGTCAGCAGTGCTAGATCAGGTCCATGACGTTATGCACCCTCAAAAAATCCAACACCGTCAATGGATCATCTGCTAAATCCTGTTTGGTGAGCCTCAGGCACGCGAGGATTCGGTGAGGCGAAGCCTGATATGAAGAACAGTTGGTACAAATTTCAAAGTTCTTGTATCCCTCCGAAAATTTCATTGATTTAAGGTGACCACTTCGAAAACGGGAAAGAATAGTTTGTTCCTGTCTATTAAAACCTTGGACTAGGGAGCCTCCAGGTCAGTGCTTTGGGGGGACATACCATGGGTGCTTTGGGGGTACATTCCAAGTGGTCTTGTTCTTGTGTTTTATTTTTGAGAAGATTTCCAAGATTTACATCATTCCAATATCGAAGTTCAGTAGCGTAGCACAATGTTCTTAATAAATAAAATCTAAGTCGCTATTAGTATACAAAACAAAGTCTTGTATGAAGTAATACTCTTTAGAGAGTAAAATAAATTGACCTGGTGCTCAATCATTCATCTAAAAACTCTAATCATATAATGTCAAAAGCCTTTTATCATAATAGTAAATAAATTTTTATTTTACCATGTTAAATAATAACTTCGTAATTTCGTAATAGTAAAAATTAATAACTTCGATAATTTCGACTAAAAAGCTTTTAACATTACCGGTGGTTTCGTTGGTGGAGGCCTTACTGGTGGAGGTGGTCTTGTGACTGGTGGTGGAGGAGGTGGAGGTGGTCTAACTGGTGGTTGTGTTGGTGGAGGCCTGACTGGAGGAGGTGGTCTTGTACCTGGTGGAGGTCTAACGGGTGGTGGTGGTCTGACGGGTGGTGGTGGTGGTGGAGGAGGTCTAACTGGAGGTGGAGGCGGTGGTGGACGTACTTGGGGGGGAGGCGTCGGCCTTGTCACCGGTGGTGGAGGCTGTTTACCAGGTGGTCTTACTGGTGGTGGTGGTTGTTTGCCTACATAAATGTGCCGAATGATTATCATTATTCTTTTTCATTTAAAAAAAGAAGAGAGAGAGTTACGAACAAAAATACATCAGAAAATAAATAAAATAATACTTTTAGCACCTTTATATTCTGTTACATTGTTATTTGTTATTTCATTCTCTGTTACAATGACTAAGATTTAACAGTGATTTTAATTTATTGATAATATGATATATTTATATGATTTATTGAAAAATCAAATAAATTACTGATAATAATTTATTTGATTTTTAGTATTTCAAGAATTTTTTTGCAGTCAGTGATACGAACCGAATGATTATTTTTCATTGATGCGATTACACTCTATTAATTCATTTTGAAACTGATTAGAATCTTTATTTAAATTAATTTTGGCCTGATCAGCAAGTCAATTTAATCCAGTCAATGATAAGAATCAGTTGAGTAACATTTTTTTATTTGTCTAGAGAACCTAGAATCTGTTGATTGTAATTTGACGATACTCTAAACTTTATTGATCCATTTCAAACTGATTTTAAAAATTTAATTTAATCAAATGATTTCCCTGTTAAATTACATTAGTTTATTTTAGTCAGAGAAGCGAATCAGATAATGCACCATTACAGTTTGTTTTGAGAAAGCGGATTTGAATCAGTGAGTCAAATCAATTGTTTATAAACCATTTTGTTAGAATCCGTTAATCGTATGAGATAATTACTGTACACTGGGTAGAATAAAAATACACTCTATAACAAAAAAATTGACGCACCAAGAACGAGTTGTCCGATTGAAACGAAAATTGGTGGATAGGAAGACAATGTACAGAATAGTAAATGATTAAAATTTCAGAACAATTGAATAGTTTCTCTTGAATAGGTCTCTTGCGGTATTTCCTGCCAAATTCGATCCAATTGTCGAACGAGGTCATCAACATTACGTGCCAGATGCAATCGCCTTCCCATCATATCCCAGACATGCTCAATGGGAGAGAGATCTGGTGATCTGGCAGGCCAAAGAAGAGTTTGACAAGCTTGCAGACAGTTCATAGCAACACGTGCCGTATGTGGTCTGGCATTGTCCTGCTGAAAAACCAGCCCAGGGAGCTGCAAAAGGAACGGTAGCAAAACAGGTCTTCGGATATCGTCGACGTACCGCTGTGCAGTAAGTGTACCTCTAATGACGACCAAAGGGGCCCGGCTGTCAAAGGAAATTGCAGCCCAGACCATAATGTCTTGTTGAGGGCCGGTGTGGTATGCAATAGTGAAGGCAGGATCCCCCCTCTACTCTGTGCGTCTCCAAACACGCCTTCGTAAATCGTCAGGACACAGTTGGAAGCGGGATTCGTCGCTAAAGACGTCCCCAGTCGGCATCATTCCAGCCATATCTGTTCAAAACATTCATGCATACGAAATTTCAAAGCAATCGGATGATTGCTTCTTGGTGCGTCGATTTTTTTGTTATAGAGTGTATGTTGATCGTTTTTAAATATGCTTTATAGCAGATAATTTGGATCACTCATTCAACTAAATTTGTATAAATCCATTAGCCTGAAAAGATTCATGGATTCGAATCTAATTATTTAAAGATTCCAAAAAATATGTTTAATTATTAATTCAAATTATTGAAGAGTATTGTTTGATTTTATGAAATCATTTCAAAAGCATGCGTTGCCTAACGAGGTACTAAACTGATAAAAATTAGTGATTAAGTTAAATTATCTACAAAAAGAACAAAACAAATGAAGGAAATATCTGCAATAAAGAAAAATCTACAATAAAGAAAATCAATTTAAATTAATTTTGTTAAAATTAAAATCAATTATGAATTTAGAAATTTTTATACCGCATTAAATATAAAAACAAAATCTACAGTAAAATACAAACGAGTAGCAGGCATATCTAGTTTTGAACAAACAAGTTCAGAAGCAATTTGAATATTTTAAGCATGGTTACCCTTTTTCGCGTCCGCAAAAAATGGATTCTTCAATATAAAAAAAACATTGAAAATACTAATTTACATCACGTGAATTAAGCAACAGTAAGCAATTTTATTCTTAAAAATGCTAAAGTTATTAAAAATTATGAAATAACTGCTTTGTTGAATTTTATTACCTGGTGGTCTTGTAGGTGGAGGTGGAGGTGGAGGAGGTGGTCTGACAGGCCTTTGTGTTGGTGGAGGAGGAGGTCTGACTGGTCTTTGTGTGGGTGGTGGTGGTGGTGGTGGAGGAGGTGGTCTGACAGGTCTTTGAGTAGGTGGGGGTGGTGGTCTGACAGGCCTTTGAGTAGGTGGGGGAGGTGGTCTGACAGGTCTTTGAGTAGGTGGGGGTGGGGGAGGTGGTCTGACTGGCCTTTGTGTTGGTGGGGGTGGAGGAGGTGGTCTGACTGGCCTTTGAGTAGGTGGTGGTGGGGGAGGTGGTCTGACTGGCCTTTGAGTAGGCGGTGGTGGGGGAGGTGGTCTGACTGGCCTTTGAGTAGGCGGTGGTGGGGGAGGTGGTCTGACTGGCCTTTGAGTAGGCGGTGGTGGGGGAGGTGGTCTGACTGGCCTTTGAGTAGGCGGTGGTGGGGGAGGTGGTCTGACTGGCCTTTGAGTAGGCGGTGGTGGGGGAGGTGGTCTGACTGGCCTTTGAGTAGGCGGTGGTGGGGGAGGTGGTCTGACTGGCCTTTGAGTAGGCGGTGGTGGGGGAGGGGGTCTGACAGGCCTTTGCGTTGGAGGGGGTGGGGGAGGTGGTCTGACTGGCCTCTGTGTTGGAGGGGGTGGGGGAGGT
>NC_092211.1:75018509-75041448 GCF_043381705.1 Parasteatoda tepidariorum | reverse complement strand
TTTATTCTAATGGGCCTCTGCGTTGGAGGGGGTGGGGGAGGTGGTCTGACAGGCCTTTGCGTTGGTGGAGGTGGGGGTGGTGGAGGAGGCCTTACCGGAGGAGGTCTGGCCGGCGGCTGCGTTGGAGGTGGTCTCACAGGTGGAGGCCGCGCAGGAGGTTGAGTAGGCGGTGGCCTAACGGGTGGTTGTGGAGGAGTTCCAGGCAAAAGACAAGGGCATGGAACTCTGTTTCCATATTCATCTGTAGGAAAAATTAACGGCCGAACCGTAGGATCTGTAACTTCACCTATATATTTTTGCCACCACTCTTTCCACCATTCACCATTATGATCATGTCCTCCAAAATCATTACTTGTTCCAATGTTAGTTGATCCTGATCCAGTTTTTCTACCACCTTTGACTGCGCGTTTATCTCTGAAGATCTCTTCCCCACCAGAGGGAATTGCACTGCAGAAAATTGAGATCAGAAAGATAATCGCAGTCCATTTCTGAAATAATAAAAAATGTGCCTGTATTAGCGATGAAAATAAATAAAACATCAAAAATAAAATTACACGAAATGATACAATTACACCACCTGGCGGTAAATTGTTTTAGAGTTGAGTCCACCATGCCATGGAAGCAAGTAATTTAGACGTTAAACTTTTTATACTACTTTATTTTTCATAATTTTTTTATAGATTTTTAACTTATTCATTACGAACATTGATAATCTGAATACTTTTATTTTAATTATGAGTAGTTTAAAAATATATGTTTATTTGAAATTTCCGTACCAATTTAAGCGTATAACTTATGAACATATATAACAGGCGTGTTTCACTTATCTACGCGAAGCGAATCACAAGTGGTTTACTAACCAACTTTTTTAATAAAAGTATTGGTTCTCACTAAAATCACTTATTGCATAATGTTTCAGCATTTATTTCAAAGAATCAAGTTTAATTATTTTGCAGTTTTTCTTTTTTATTAAGTGCTTTTTTGTCATGATTTCGCAATCATTTTGTTCACCTCAAACTGAAATTTGTAAAAGATTAGAGTACTTTAAAGATGAAATAGAAAAGCACATTTTTGGAGAAGAGCAAGGGAATTCACTGAAATTCAAAAAAAGGTCTGTAAATTAGCAATTTGTGAACTGAAATTTTTTCTCCAAAGCGATAGTAAACAAAATGATAATTGTACAGTATTTCTTCTAAAAAGCCTCTTTTTCCTCGATGTCGTATGGCACAAACGACAACCTTTTCATTTTTTTTCGATTATACAAACTTAAGAGTTTTTTTTTTAAACATTTGTATTCATTGGTTTGAAAACACTTTCAAATTTATTCTCCTCCGCAAGAAAAAAAAAGTTTCTAAAAAAATATGCAGTAAAATGTAATAATCACCATTATTTCTGTAAAGAATATCATCACTCATTATGAAATACATTTAAGTGGTGTGTGATGGAGTTTCCAAAATTTCAAAATTTGAGTACTTAGATATTTTTACATTTTTATTAGGTTTTGAGATACTTTTTAAGAAGAAAAAAATAAAATAATTTATTAAATGGTGTTTATTCTGGCAAAAATTGTGCATTCAGTTTTAGGAAGCCGTTGTAAACTAGACTAAACAATAAAAACAGTTCTTTTATTTACTAATACATTTACTCATGTACTAGTACTGTTATGTGGTAGTAACATTTAAGATTAATTTCTAATACGTTAAAATCCAATCTTTTGATGAAAAATTATTAAATTAATTAGGTTTTTTTCAGCGCAGAGTACATGTGTAAAATGACTAGAAACCTATGAAGATTAAGAGTTCCATACCTAAAATAAGTATCGTGATTATCAAATGCAACAAGAAACGCTTTTATTTGGATTTATATATTTCTTTAAGTTTTCAAAAATATTAAAATAATTAGATAATTTAGAGGCTAAAATATTAGAATAGAACTTTAACTAAGAAAGTTTCGAATAAATAGATATAAAAAGATGAATATAACAAAAGCAAATTTTCTATTTAATCGATCCTCATAATATTCTCATGATAATTCAATTAGAATTTTTCTAATAAAACTGCACATCCTGAAATTTCACTCAATTAACCAAATTTTTATAAATTGCACTCTGTGTTTTTTAGCCACTTTTGACTCTTTTGCCATTGAAATTTATATTTTATCAACCAATCAATTATAACTCGAAAATATTTGAATTTAGTTTTGCAAATTTGTTTTATACATGTTTAATATTTTTCAAAGCACTGAATTGGCTAACAAATTAAAAATGAGCAAAAATTACATATATTCAAAAGCAAAAGATTTCAATTAAATAAATGTAAGAAAGTAAATATAAGAAAAAAAAATTCTTTTAATTGACTCTTCAATTAAAGATTTCTATAGTTGGAATTCTAATTTATTAGGAGTACTCAGTTTCAGTTTTCTAAATAAATTCCTTTATCGTCAAATTTCAATAAATTAATAGAAATTAGATAAATTGTGTTTTGTTCCGGATAACAACTTTCGTCTTTTTTTTTCTTTTTTTTACATTAAACTTGCATTGAACGAACCAACTTAATGAAAATATCGAAAATAATAGTTTTTTTACATACTTTTACAAACTTTTCATATTTTCACATATTTATTTTTATATTTTTACTTACTTCCTCAGATTTTTAAATTCTTAATCTAATTAAACAAGTAGCTGAAAGAAACTTTAAAAACGAGCGTAAATTATGAAGATTTCAAATAAATAGATATATAATACAAAAAACGAAAACATTATTTTTAAATGTGTCTTCATTATATTCACATAAAAATTTTGTTTCATTAATTCTAATGAAATTCAACTATTAACAGCCAAATTATGCAACCAAATTTAGCAACTAAGTTTAACAGCCAAATTTCTCTCAATGAACAAAATTATATTATATAATATTTATAATTAATTATATTTGGATTATAATAAATTATATTTGGTGCAGCTTCATTCATATAGCCACATTCTATACTTCTACCATTAAATTTTACATTAAACTAACAAACTAAATGTAACTCAATAATTTTATTAAATTTCACTTTTCTTATATTTCGAAATTCTTGAAGTAATTAAATAAGAAAAATGTCCGTAACATGCTTCCTTTAACAAAACTTCATACAAACAAGCTCAAATTTACAAATTAACGAAAATTGTGTAAATTGCTTTTGCTGCAGTATAGCCACTTTCGATCATTCTGTTAGAGAATTTTGCTTTCTTCAAAATGAAACTCAAAATTTAATTTTAATAAGTTTTGCAAATTTTTTTATAGTTCTAAATTTTTTGAGTAATTAAATAAGTAAAATGACAAAAGCATTTAAAACGAACGTTTCAAATGTTTCAAGGCAAGTTTCAAATGTTTGGATATAGGAATAAGCACAAATAAAATGAAATTTCTTATATCTGGATTTTCATTGTATTCCTACTCGAATTTAATGTCACTTCCTTTAATAAAACTCCATACAATCAAATTTAACTCAATTGACAAAAATTATGTAAATTGCGTTTGGTGCAATATAGCCAGTTTCGATTATTCAGCCATAGAATTAAGCATTCAGCACAACCAAATAAACAAAACTCAAAAATAATTTTAGTTTATAAAGCTTTGCAATTTTTTCATGCAATAAATAATTTTTTTAAATAATGGATAAATTCAAATAATTGATTAAATTTTTTTTAAATAATTGATAATTTAAGTGGCTAAAAATTAAAAACGACCAGATATAACTAGTATTTCAAAGACATAGATCTAAGATTATAAACCTAAGAAAACGAAATTCTCTTTCAATTGGATCCTTATATATTCTCACGATAATTTAATCTCATTTGTTCCTTGATAAAATTCTTTATCATCTCAATTCTCCATTCAATTCTCACAAATAAAAGAAGTTTATTTGTGATGTTAATCTTTGATACGACTTAAATATAAAACAATTCTTATTAATGCATATTTAAATTTTAAAAAGAGATAAATAAATTTGAAGGTCGTGTGCTATCTTTATTTTTATCTGGAATTACTCGATTTTACCTTGGCTTGGGAGTCCGTTTAATTTTCAACTACTGGTGAACCCTTAAGGTCAGGGTCGCGAAAAATCACTGAACTAGATTTATGAGAATTAAGATACCTCACAGAAGTTGCTATTGAATTTTAAAACTTGCCATTCAAGTTATTTTATCGTGTTTTTGAGGAATATTAATTTATTCTATAAAAAAGCAAGAACCGTTAAATGTGAGGTTCAAGGGCGATTATTATGTTGCTGAATTAAAAAAAAAAGGTTCTCGTACAGTGTGCAAAAAAAAAGTGATCACGCCGAATACCTTTTGATCTAATGATAAGATTTCGACGTATTAAGACTCAATTCTTAAGGACTTAACTTACATATGCTAATTAATAAGTTAAGATGATATCTCATGCTATGAAATCTGACACAAAACGTGCATTTTTTGAATAACGTAAGTAATAAACATTTTTTAGATCTATTCGGATTTTTGACCCTAAAAATATGGGAGGTATCTGGGAAAATTCGTTTCCTATACGACTCCTTAATGTTAATTTTACACCATCTTTCAAAAACTTTTTAAGCGAATTGAAAATCTTTTAATCACAATTACAAAATTCTCTTAACAAAAGATGTTTCTGTGTAAAAGTAATTTTTAATAATTATTTATTATTTTTCACTTTTTTATTTATTAATAATCGAAAAGATTTTGCATTGTAAGACTTACAAATTTTTGCATCATTTTCAAAGAATGCAATTTTTCATGGCAAAATGCAAAATTTGAAAGAAAGCGATCGAAAAGTTCTTAAAAATATTAAATTTTAACTATACATCCTCTTTAACATTTGATAACTTTGACTGTTTGCTATTTTATGTAAATGATAGAAAAATATGATTGAAAAGTACAGCGACAATCGAGTAAAGATTCTACTTCTATCCTCTCTAGAAGTTTAGAAAAATCGCTTTTTTTTTCCTAAAATGCACAATTTTCTTAAAAATTAAATTATTAAAATAAATTAAAGTAATACATTAGATAATATGCTTAAATGTTTACGAGCAAGCAAAATATCCAAGTCATCTAAATAATAAAATTTTGAATTTTAGTGCAGTCTCTCTCAGTGTGCATTTCAGAGAATTTCAAACGCGTTTTTCTCGAATCAACATTTTTCGAAGTCGGCAGGCCTCATAGCTCAATCAAATCGCAATTAATCGCTGAAGTCAGCATCACCGATTAACTTCAAGTTTGAACTACATATGTGTAAAATTACACGCTTTTTAAAAATAGGCAGGATTGTTTCAAGTCATTACATCATTGTGAACTACACTTTTATGCGATTTTTGGGTTTAGATTTAAATTAAAGCGCGTACATTTTGCAAAACTCGACACACCAAAAAATATCGTATATATTTCTGAAGCTATTTTTATGTATATTTGAAAAAAAATTGTCTTTTATCCTAACTTGAATTCGCAGTTGTTACAGGTCAACTATATAACTTTTGAAAAAAAGATATACAGCCGCCATATTGTTTTTTATAGCTTTTGAAGAAAAAAAATAACAGTTCATTAAGTCTTTGAGAGCTTTGATTTATTCAAATGTCTCCCAGAAAAATTATCAAAACATTCCTTTTTTCTTACCATTAGTGTTAGCTTTACTCCTTAGACTGTTATTCACTGTTTGGAGGAAAATAATGTTATTAGCTAAGATAAGAGCCTTAAAATTTAGAATTTTAAGCTGTTACACTAATTATCTCATTAAGCATATATTAGTCTTTTGATATGAAAAGAAGAAAACTGCAATTTACTACTTATAAATTCTTTTTTAAAGATTATTCTAAAACTACATCATAGATGAAAACTATGTTTTCTCACTTATTTCTAACAAATTTTATCGATAGTGTCATCAAGCGTTTGGTTGATTCATTCATTTCTTTTTTACTCTTGAATTAAGGATTGCATTTAAAGATTGTTCTAAAACTACATCATGGACGAAAACTATGTTTTCTCACTCATTTCGAATAAATTTTATCGATTATGTCACCAAGCGTTTGGTTGATTTATTTATTTATTTTTTACTCTTGAATTAAACTCGAAATTAGTTTTTATTGCATTGACCAGGAAAATTGCTTGTTTGCTTACTTATCTATGCATTATTTAATTCCATTTCATTAGAAAATTTGTTAAGTAAATAAAATTAAAATACAATTATTTTGTAATTTTACATAATTTTAAATTTTGATAGTGTTCTATTCACTTGCAAGCATTAGGATTTTTCATTAACTTCAGAACTCTAACTCGGGCCTTAGTTGAAACTCAGGTAGTCAGCCAGTTCTGCTTCAGAATTGTTTTCCTATCTGTATCCTTCGATAAATTTACAAGCTTGTGTGCTTCCACAGCTCATAAGCAGTTATAATAGTATAAATTACAGAAGGACACCATTAAGGGAGCTTCGAAACTACATGCGATTGCCTTTGACCCACGTGCGAATGTTTAGCATGCAAGACGAATCGGTCACGCAAGCGCGAATCGTATTGACGCGTAATCGCATATACGGATCTCATGCAGTGAGAAGACACCCCAGGTTACGTTGGGAATCGAACCTGCGACCCTCAAGCTTCAGAGTGTTCTGTTTTCTGGTTTGTCTAAGACCCTTTCAGCTGTTTAATGGCAGAACTAAGAGTCATGAGATAATATTGCCAAATAAACCAATCGTAAAAGCAAGATCAAGACGAATTGACGAGGTAGTTATGATGATCAAAAACACGTGAAGGTATAAAGTAATAGTCATTTTGCATTCAACAATTTTTGTGTATTAATTACCTCATATTGGTTACACTACAAATTAAAGTAAGTCAGATTGAATTCTGCTTAAGATTGTAATGTATGCTTATTTTTTAATATAATTTCATGGTAATTCGTATTACAATTGCATCGATTGATATACATTAAGATTTAAAAATTAAATTTTAAATGTTATCACTTGCTTCTTTTTTCTTTGAAATCTGTGAATTAATCTAATATCGATCTAATCACGATCGCTCATTTTCTTATTGTTAAAATACATAAATGAATTTTCATAAATTTTTTTAAAAAAGGCAAACACGATATAAATGTATGAACATTTCTTTTTTTATTTTAATTTGTTATACAATTTTTTCTAATTTAAATTTTGATCAAAATTGATTAGGGAAAGACCTGATAACAGTAATACAACATCTGAGCACAAGTCTAATAATAATTTCATGATTTCAGTAAAGTTATTGTGCTAATGCAGTAAAATTAAACATCTAATCATTGCCATTTATTGTTCTGTCATTATTCTGTATCATTCTGTATCGTTCTTTCTTTTATTATTCTGTTTCGTTACTAAATTCATGAATAATAGAGTGTACACGCACTTGAGTACATGCAAATTCATTCAATTTATCAAACTTCACAATAGTTATTGTTCTACGCTTCAGCTATTAAAATAAAATTGATAAATTTGAAACTGCTTAAATTTCCTCTAAACTAAAAATGAAACTACTCAGTCGATTTCGTCCATCTCATGCAAAAGAAATGAGCAGGAGAAAATAGCAAGTTATCTACTTTATAATGATCTAAAAGAATAGTCGTGATAGTATATAAAATTTCTTAAAAAATAAATTAAACGATGCTTCATCTCAAATTATCTTGTTGCATTTTATATGAAATTAAACTAATTTTACTAAGCGTTTTGATTAAAAGGAGTAATTTTACTTTTTTCGATCTGAAATCGCATTTCGTAATTTTCACTTCATCATATAGAATTTTAACACTTTTAAAATAATATTCTCTTTAATTCTAATTGCATTAGAAGTATTTTTATGAATTTTCAAAACCTTTTAACTTTACTACCGATTCCTGTTCGAAATTTTTTATCCATTTCAATTTTAAATTTCAATTCCAAATTTCAATTCCAAATTTCAATTCCAAATTTCAATTCCAAATTTCAATTCCAAATTTCAATTCCAAATTTCAATTCCAAATTTTAATTCCAAATTTTAATTCCAAATTTTAATTCCAAATTTTAATTCCAAATTTTAATTCTAATTTTAATTTCTAATTTTAATTTCAAATTTTAAATTTTAAATTTTAAATTTTAAATTTTAAATTTCAATTTTAAATTTTAATTTTAAATTTCAAATTTTAATTTTAAATTTTAATTTTAAATTTTAATTTTAAATTCTAATTTTAAATTTTAAATTTAAATTTTAAATTTTAATTTAAAGTTTTAAAATGATGATTTAATTTCAAATTTCAGTCTTAAATTTCAATTTTACGTTTATATTTAAATTTGAATTTTAATTTCAATTTTAAATTTCAGTTTGTTACCTCAGAGATAACATTTTTAAAACTGTAGCTCTAATAAATCCAAAGTTTAGTAAAAAAATATCCCTAGATTAATTTTATGACAGTTTTTGACAAAATACTTAATGGAAATTATTTATCATTACAATCATTCTTTTAAATTTAATTATTTTGATTTTGTCTAATATTTTTTTTTTTGGTGTAATCTTCTGAAAGCTAAAAATTAGTTTCTTCAAGTAACTCACAAATTATTGCTAATTTTGTTTCTTTAGAAGGTATTGTCAATATGATCTTTCCAAAACATTTTTAAAGATATCTCCTTTCTCAATGATCACCAGTTTATCAAACAAAAGGAGGTATTACATACAAGAGTATTGAAATTTCATCTTTGATTGCAATCTCGATCATTCGAATTTTTTATACCAAGTTTTCTAAAAACCTTCAGTAACTAAATACGCTAAACTTCCGCCTACGCTTTTAACGCTATAGTTGTAAGTTAAAGAAAGTATAAATCACGAAACGCATTAAAAAAAATGTTTACATAACTTTGGCGGAACATCTTGTGATTAAAGCAATGTAGAAAAACCGTGATTGATTATAGCGCATTCCAAATATTGGCTGAAAAAATGAAAATATATTACTCTAACTAGTAGGCCTTGGCATACATTTGATAGTACTGGGATTTGGTTGCCAAGGTTTATCACCATAATGGTACAACATGAACAAAAATCACGAAGGTTATTCAACATGAATTTCTTAAGATAATTGAGATTATGAAATCGTATATTAGAAGCAGGGGGTCTACGTGTGTTGACAAGAATGTTTCCTTATTCTCACAGATGAGAATCTCAACAGGAAAATTTGTACAGGGATTTGATGGAGTTGGATTTCTTTGGGGGAAATTTAAGGAGAGAGATGTAATTTGTTTGAAATTAATTGTTGGGTAAAGTGAATAGGAAACAATGCTAACAATAAATATTTTATAATTGTCTTTATGAACCGGGTGCTGAAAATCTTAATCAAACAGCTTGACTACTTTTCTATTTATTGTTTTATAATTTTCAAATAATTCAAAACAAAAACTATAGTCATCTTTTGTAGCTGGCCTTCCTTCATCTAATTATGCTTTCAGACAGTTTTCTGATGGTTTTATCGTCGCATGGAATAATACGTTAATCTTTAGAACTGTTTTTATAACTGTTGAAAGCATATTACAGTTCGATCAGCTTTTTATTTTGAACATTGCTCAAAATGTGTATTTAAGGAAATGGACACAGCTTAAAATGTGTATTTAAGAAAATGGACACAGCTCAAAAGGCTTGTTTAAGATAAATGGACACAACTCAAAAGGTTTGTCTAAGAAAATGGACATAACTCAAAATGCGTGTTTAAGATAAATGGACACAACTCAAAATGTTTGTTTAAGAAAATGGACATAGCTCAAAAAGCGTATTTAAAATAAATGAACGCAACTGAAAATGTTTGTTTAGGAAAATGGACATAGCTCGAAATGCGTGCTTAAGATAAATGGACACAACTCAAAATGTTTGTTTAGGAAAATGGATATAGCTCGAAATGCATGTTTAAGAAAATGGACATAGCATTTGATACCATTCTTGAAACTTTCCTTAAAGAATGAACTAAGGAATCCAAATAAATGGATTTGTCTAAAATCAGTTTTTAGATTTTTTAAGCTACTTTTTTTTCGGAAGAGACATTAAAAGTTAACGTTTTTTTTTCAATGTTGCCAAGAGTCCTATAATTTATTATAGTGGTATTGAACTGACGTTGTACGAGTTTAGATTTTTAAAAATCACTTTGTGGTTTAGTGATCTAAATAAAAATTTAAAAAAAACGCCTGATAAATTACACCTTTATTAAAACCAGCCGTCCCGATCCCGAAATCTGGAAACTTTGCGTCTTAATACGTCTTCGTTTGCCTTAAAATGGACTTAACTTGTGGTTTTTTTTTCTTGACAGCAGAACTCTTAATTTGTAAACACTTATAACAAGTCAATGAAAATTATGGTAAAAAAATTACAAAAACTGAATAATATGATTGCTCGAATATTTTACACAATCCTCATACTAACTAGTTAAACCTCACACAGTTATTCAGTTTTCTCAACGTAAATACTCCGCGCTTTTACAAACATTTATATTTTTATAACAAGCAGTTCCTTAATATTGTATAATAATATGTATTTAACATGTTTTTGAACTTTTCACTAAACACAATGGATAGATACACAGTATTGCCTACTTTGAAGTCTTTATGTTGGTTATCAAAAATGCTCTGAAAAATTTTAAAATATGGTTTATCAAAGATCTAATTGTATATTCAAGCATTTTTTTATTTGAATTCAAACATTTCAATAGCATTATTTTCCTTTTTCTAAATTGTTCTGCATTTGAAAGCTAATTTAATGTACAAATTCTATTACAACGATTCGGATGCATTGTGTGGTGTTAATAATTTATCATTTTAGCTACCACTTAATTTTTTTAGAAAAATTATCTCAAGAGAACTTCAAACGTAAATTAGAAGTTTTTCTTTGTAAATAATATGTTGTTATCATAAAGTAATGTGCTTTTTATTTTAACAAAACCTTATGAAAAAGTAGCAATTTGGCCAACAAGTTTTGTACTCAACACTTTCAGATATTTTTTACGGAAAAAGAATAAAGTGGCTTACTAACTCCAGTTATTTAGTGAGATTTCCTAACAGACAAGTTCTTAGTAACTTTTACTTTCCCCATTTATAAGTCTAAACCTGGACTCTTTTGAAAGCTGTGTTTCAATCTCCGGGCAACTAATAATTTTCGACTCAGTTCGTAAATCGAGTAAAGATATCGAAAATATGTCAAATCATTTGTCTATAAAAATCTTCATACAGGTTATAAAGTGAGTAAAAAATAAAAACGAACAACCTGGAATAACTTTTTATGTAATGACCGGATTTTCACATACTAGGACTCAATCTAAAGACTAAGGGGATGATCACAAATATGCTAATTAGTTAATGCAGGCGACATTTTATGCTCCAAAATCAGACACAAAAACGTATTTTCTCTCAATTAAAATTTCTTTTTTCGACGCATTTGGGTTTCTGATCCTCAAAAAATTGGGGGCTTCCGTGATTTGGAAACTGTCCTAAAAGATTGGCTAAGAGAAAGGTCGATTGTTCGGACCTGTTAATGTTATTTTACTTTTTACGGGTTCGCTATATCTCGAGAAATTTTTGAGGGAATTGAAAATCTTTTGAACAGAATTACAAAACTCTTTATTTAAAGATAATTTCATGTAAAGAAATAATTTTTAATAATTACTTATTTTTTATTCTAATTCATGTTATCCAAAACAGTTTTAAAATCTAAAGTATACACATTTTTACCTTATTGAAAAGAATGTTAATTCTATGGCAAAATACAAAATTTGTACGAAATAGGTCAATTAGTTTTAGAGAAATCAATTTTTTTAAAAGGTAGCATATTTAAAATCTATTTCTCGGAAACTATTTGAATACTGCTGTGTTTTATTCTGCCTCATATTGAATTTTTTATTCTGCCTCATAAAATTACTTTCTTTAAAGTTTGCAAACTTTGCAATTCAATTGTTCTACTATTATTTATTAAATAAAAAAAATAGTGAATGATTATTCAAAATTTTGCAATTGTGAGTAAAAATATTTGAATTCACTTAGAGATTAAAGTAAATAATACAGGAAATACGCAAAAAGTGAAATTAATATTAAGGGGTCAAACTTTTGTCCTGATCAAACTATTGGAACCATGTTTCATTGATTGCATATTTTGAGGGTCAGTCTTTCAACAACAAAAAAGTATGTTTATATGAAGAAAGTACGTCTTTATATCTGATTTTGTAACATAAATTATAGGTCTGTACTAACTAATCAGCATAAAATATTTTTAAAAAACATTACTCCGCATTACTAGTTGAAAAGTCTTATGGTATTAAACAATGTCCTATGAAATTTTCCTTTCCTAGCATTCTGAAATATAGATTAAACATATGAACTAATTTTAACAACTTAACGTATCTCCGTATTGAACACAATTTCTCAAAAAGTAATGAACTCAACTTATTTAAATTTTACACACTTATTTTATTTATAATTGTCTTGATATTGAACAACACATATAAATTTTCGACAACGTTGAATAAAAAAAATTTATTAAATAATCACGTTTGGAAAATATTTTCGATCCATTAGCTAATTACGTTGGGAAAATGTTTTCGATGTATATCTACGTTGTGGAAATTTTTCATATCCGTTAGATAATTACGTTTGAAAAATATTTCTGATTGGAAGAAAAAAAAATTTAAAAATAGACGTTTTGCAATTTTAAAACTTATGCAACTCCTAAAAGAAGTTGCAGACTACTGAAAATAACATTCTATTTAAACAATTCGTTAATTTTTTGGAAGATTATAAATATAATTCTTCCAGTTTGTCACGCATTTAATATTTGCAGCTTGAAACTAAAATGAACATTTTTAAGTCTCAAATATGTTGGTAACAGGTTTAGAACATTTAAAATTTAAATTATTTTCGTGATTTACTAAAATAGCGCACAAGATAGTACAAAACTTTGTGAATATAATCTGTTAAAATTAGTATACTTCTATTTAGAAAGATCCGAATATCATTCTGTAATACTAAAACAATTATAGTTAATAATTTTTTAATTTTTCATTACTGTATGAAAATTAATTGTTTTTATTTTTCACTGAAAGTTTGCTATTGAAATCAGAGTCAGATAAAAAAATTTCAGTATAAAGTGAAATATCATTTATTTAAATTATAGACTAGCGTAGTAAAATTATCAGTGCAAATTTATTTCTATTCAGTGATTTCTCTTCAACTTTGCGCAGAAGCATAAAAAATATAGTTCATAGAAAAATCACAGGAAATTAAATTTTAAAAAAAAAGTTTGCAAATTTGAGATTCAAATATCTCATTTTTTAGATAACGCTTTTTATTAAATGTGTGAAAAATTAAAGGAATGGATTAATATTTCATATTTTAAAGCATTTGAGATTTATACATTTCATTTCTTAGATAAAGCTGTTTTGATTTAATCTGTGAAAAGATAAAATAATGGGTTTCATAATTTAAAATATGCGAGGGGAAAAGTCACAATTTTTTTTTAGAAAATGTTAATAATAATATCTGAGAGGTGAAGAATAATAAAATTGACACAAGTAATGATGTTACAAAGAGTTTTATAAAAACACGTGCTTTTTCTAAGAATAAGTATCTTTTACTAGAGTCGAAAAAACATTGTTAAACCGTAACCTGTTTTTTAGATGAGTAGGTAGAAAGAAGAGTAAATATAACTGTTCCATTAAAACTTCTCACCAAACTGAAAACTACGTGAATTGAGCATGGAAACAATTTTTTGTAAATAATTCTTTATTCTGTGCTTGCACAAAAAATGTTCGAAATCAAATGTATACGGGAAAAGTACATTTTCCATTTCCGGCCATTAAATGTATGTGCTAAGTTATTTTTAATGCCACGTTCTTCAAAGAGGCACGTGGAGATTTTACATTGAGTGTTTGATTATGGTGAAAAAGTGTTAAATTCTTATTTTGGTGCAAATAACATACATTATTCATGCCCACATACTTCCTTATGTCATATTCAAAATAGAGCAGTTTATCCATAACTTATTTAAAGTATTTATCTTTTTTTTTATTGAAAAAGGCTCCATTATTATTGCTTGTGTTGTTTATTTTGCTTGTGTGCATGTTTTGGGCGTTCTCCTTAGATTTTTTGTTTAGTAACTTTTTGTCAACATTTAGATTAGGATGTGCTTTATGTTACGCATGAATAACGCAAAAGAACGCAAATAAAAAACGGTGCATTTATTTGTGTTTTATTTACGTAGCTTTGCTTTATTTACTTAATGGAACTTACTTCTTTAACAAGTTAATTATATGATATATTAATAAAATGATATATTTTCATGTCCATTACAAATATTATAATTACTTCAAAGTGTTTAAGCAATTACAATTCCAAGTTTATTAGCGATAGAATTAAATATTTAAGGGAAAATAATTTATGAGTTTTGTCATCGCTAAAGTTACTTTAAGTAGCTCGTTTTAACGTTTTCTTACTTTGACTCGTTTGACTTGTACTCATCAATTATTTGCGCTAAAATAACGCCACAGCATATGAAGCAACGGTTTTAACTTTATTAATAAACTTCACTCTGTTTTAAAGTTAAAGGCAAATAAAATAAATTTGTTTAAATTATTAACAGATTTAAACTGCCGATATCTATCAAGCAATTACAGATAGCGTGATTATTTAAATTATAACAATTAAATTTTCAATCATCAAATTCACTAAATATAAAAAAATAAAATAGAAGGTGTAGTTTAATTATTTGCAATACTTCTAATAAATTCAACATTAAAGCTTAATATTTACTTGAATTAATTTTTTCGATCTAAAATAGTTTAATCTAAAATTTTAATTGAAGACGAAAAATGCAATGATCGATAATGTAAAAAATAGTAGTTATATGGTGTTTATTGAAACTACATTTAAAATATTTAAAATTGTTTTCTTTTTTCAACATCTTCATTCATACATTTTGATAACTAAATTTAATATAGTTATAATTAATTCAAAAACCACATAATGTCTGAATACATTAAATTTAATTTAAAACTTATATTTTGATGCTGAAAATACGAAAAGGATTTAAGAAGAGAAAAAAGAATTTAAGGCTGCTATGTATTAATCTTATTGCATAGAAAACGGTGGAATTAAATATTATGTCTGAAATAAATTTTTATATAAAAATATAACTTTTCTCAGAAATAAGCTAAAATTAGCTATCTAATTTTGTACAAGTTACAATGAATTACTAAAATTTATTTTGTGGTTCAAAATTTGTCTTGTTTTGCCTTGAAAGTGAGAAAAGAACAGAATTTATATTTTTGAAAAAACTATGGCAACTTTGACAATTTTATGAATGACAACTTTTAGGGAGGTTTTTTATTAGTTAAAATTTAAATTATATTATCTTTTTTCAAAAATATTATCTTTAATTAATAAATTTAAATTATTATCTTTTAAAAATATTATCTTTTATCAAATATAAGCTTTTGTCGTAGAATAAA
Source organism: Parasteatoda tepidariorum (assembly GCF_043381705.1). Taxonomy (NCBI): domain Eukaryota; kingdom Metazoa; phylum Arthropoda; class Arachnida; order Araneae; family Theridiidae; genus Parasteatoda; species Parasteatoda tepidariorum. The sequence goes on along the minus strand of NC_092211.1, from coordinate 75,025,949 downwards.
ATACGACTCATTAAAAGGCTTCTTGTAAATTATTATGTACATTGCTCAAGTTCCGTAAATTATTCTAAAATGCTTTTTCCTATAGTTAATGTGAAAGCGGAGTACATGTGTTTCATCATTAACAATCTAAAGATAAAATAAAAATGGTTATTTAAAGTATTGTGCAACTAATTTTTATTTGATATTTGTTTGAAGCAAGAAAAACGTTTATAAGAGTATGGGGAATAATGATTCGTAAAATTTCAGCATTAATTTGAGTAAACATTATCTGATAAATCAGCTCAACCTGGAAATATAATATCAGCCCCTTGTTCTAAAATATTACACATTTGCTGTTCAATTGTCTAAAATTGTTAAATGAAACCCCATTTCCGTCCAAATTGCATTATAGTGTGCCATCCAATCTTAATGAAGTTTAAGGTTATAATGTTTTTGAGAGTAATTGGCACGATATGTTAAATTTGGTATCACATTTTGGTTATAGTTATAGACCAAAATTAACGGTCGTCACAGGGCAACGAAAAGTAACAAGTGGCGGATATAAAATAATCTGCCAGATGCCTTCCGATGGCCACTTTTTTCATAGAAAAAGCATTTCCTTTAACGCATTTTTTTCATTGTGAATTTTAGTAATTTTTTTTTGCTGGCTTAGGGGATAGAGCGCTCGCCTCTTAGTGAACTGAACCGAGTTCGAATACCAACGATAGATGGTTAACTTGTTTTCCGCACCCGGCTTTTACCGATCACAATGCCGACGTAAAATATCCGCAATGGTAGACGGTCCATTACTTAGAGTCCCTTAGCCATGAGGATAACCGTGGGAGGTTTTCGTGGTTTTTCTCTCTGTGTAACACAAGTGCAGGTTAGCTCCATCAAAAAGTCTTAACGAAGACATATTTCTCCTACTACTTGATCCAGGAGTTCCCTTGTCTTCTGGTTTGGGTTCAAAATTACAAGACTACGGAGTTGAACATTAGTAGTCGTAAGCCCAAAACTGGATCGACTGTTCAACTACGGTTAGAAAATAAAAATAACTATAGAATGAGTCGGGGTGGTTCAAGGCATAGAGCATTTGCCAGCCAATGAGGTCATCCAGGTTCGAATCCCAGAGGTAGCAGCTTGATGTGAGTTCTGCTCCCGGTTCGCATAGACCACAGTGTTAATGCAAAATATTCTCCGTGGTAGACGGATTATGGGTTAGAAACCCTTTGCCGTTGTGCTAACCATGGGAGGTTTTCGTTTTTATCCTTATTAAACAAGAACAAATAAAATAAATGATATAATTAAGTTCTGTTACTTGTAATATATATCTAAAAAGCAACTAAATTTTTCTGACATTTCTTACATTATTTGTGTGTAAAGTAGCAAAGTTAGAGTTCAATTTTTTACACGAATAGTCCAATATATCTTGAAAGTTTTATTATTTAGCCGGAAGTATTTTTCCTCAAAATCACTAAAGATTTGAATACAACATGCAAAAGAAAGTTGTATATAAAAAAGTGTTGTATGTAAATTTAAAAAATATATATATTTTTCTTATTTTTATCAGGTTTTCATTGCGTATTTGATACAATCGGTACTATTTTTAAAAATTGTGAGATTAGAATCTTTTATAATTTTACATAATCAATAAACAATTTACTTTAAATAATTTCTTCGGTTTATCTAAAAGAATATTTTCAGTGAAAAAAAAATCTATTTTGTATAAATTAGCTACTTTTTATTTTCATTGTTGTTTATGCAGAACATTTAAAATGCTATTTAAATAATAAAAAATTATTTGAATGAAAAAAACATTTAACTTCAAACATTTGCTTAGATTAGTGAAGAATTTTGAAAGATGAATTTTTTCTTATAGACCGCAATATCAATAACTATAGGCACGTAGCAACAATAAATAGAGGAATAAGTAGACTTAATCTTTTGTTATTAGATTGAAAAATAAATACATATGTCAAAGGAGAATCAGGCGATTCCTCACAAGCTATATAGTTCAGCAGAACATATGTAGAATATCAATATATTCAAATGAATTCTTTTATAAACTTGACAAAAGTTTTTTTTTCTATGAATCATCCATCAAAAATGTCAAGTTACGGGCAACAATTATTTAATGTATCTTGTCAAAATTCATACAATGTATTAAAACTTAAATACATTGCGAAATGAATGTTTCAATTTTGCTTAGCGTGCTTTGAATTTCTATTAAATGCTTCAAAAATGGCATGGAATTGTCATTAATTTGAAAAAGAATATAAGAGTCTCACAAAATCCCTTTTTTACATGTTTACACATTTTAAAAGAATGCACAAGTGATATTTAAAAACAAAGATAGGAGATTTATAAACTTTCTGAATAAGAGAAATTTGTGCTTTTTGTGTTAATGATAGCAGACTTTTAATGTTTTCTAAAAAGAATTTTTTTTTTAGTTTTATTCTTAATAACTTTTAATCTTCTTCCGATTAACATAAAAATTTTAAAATTTTTATACCTTTTAATAGTTTTCTTCCTTAAGATTTATTTAATTCGCTTAACTTCGTTTAAAAAGTGGTTTTTAAGGTAGTTAACGATTAAAATATCTCTTTTTGATAAAAAAAAAAAATTCCTCATCAATGACATCTACACAAAGACTATTGAAGCTGTTGAATTTCGAGGAAAATTAAAGAATAATTGATATAGTTTTAAAATACCTAATAATTTTCGTTCGTAAATTCAACAGAACTTGAGATCCTACCTAACGACTCGTCCTTAAATGGCTTTCCCCGCAAAGCTTTTACTATTGTGTATTCCCATCAGTAACATTACGAACGCGGAAATTCATTACGACTCTTACTCGTTTCTCTTTTTGAAGAATGAGCAATGAATATTTAAGTAATTAGCAAAATACAGTTAAAAGAAATTAAGTTGAAAGTATCACGTAAAATATGAAAATCAACTTTTTTAAACACGTAAAGCATGAATTTAATGAACACTTTAAACGGAAAACGGTTTTTCTATTTTTGAAATTGAACAACTGAAAAAAAAAAACATGCTCAATTTTTTCTTAAAATACTCTGATGCCTATGTTTATTTAATTTCGTCCAATGATAAGTGAATTGACAGAACTTAAGATTCTTCCAAATATCTCGTTCTTAATAATTTTCCCTGCAGCTTGTTTATTTTTGCGAATTCCCCCTCAGTAATATTGCGAACGCGGAAATCCTTTAAGACTCTTACGCGTTTCTCTTGCTGAATGATGTTTCTTGAATTTTTAAATAATTAATAAATATAGCTGCAGGAATCGGTAATTAAGTGGTCACGTAAAATACAAAAATAAATTTTTGAAGCACGTAAGACATGAGTTTAATGAACAGTTCATGCGGTAAAAGGTTCCTTTTTTTAAAAAAAAAAAATTAAAACACCCGGAAGAAACTAAAAGCATACTGATTTTTTTCTTTTTATGTGTGGTTTATTCGATGAAGAAAGGGTTTTAATACAATTTTAATGCGTAATGAACTTTATATCTATATTAGATTCACTATGTATTGAGAAGACTTCAAAAAATAGTTTTAAAATCAGATTTTCCCAATTAAATGTTTCCTAATTAAATTCATGTTCCTAATTAAATTTATATAAAATTCAAAAACTTCAGAAGCTATTACTTTGCAATACAACTCATATTAACAAATATTCATGCTTAATAAAAATTTAAAACGATACATCACATGTTTTTTAAGCGTATAAAGTTATTTTTTGAAAATAAAATTAAAATAAATTCCAGCAATAAATTGGAATGAAAAAGTATAAATTAGTTAATATTAACGCTGATTAAAGTTTGAATGAACTGAGCATCAATCATTACAAAAGCATTAGGGATTATATTTTTTATATTAAGCTAGTTTTATTTTTAATACGTAATTTGACATTTTTCTATGAAGATTATAGAAATTATTTCACAGATTTTACGAGATAAAACATTGAAGTACAAAAATCTATATCACAATATTAGTTTTGATAAATATTATAAGAACCTAATATTCCTATTATAATTCCTATTACATGTCTTTAATTTATTTACATAAATTCTGTCATATTTTTTTCCTCTTTATACATTTTTCATACTCAAAACCCAAAATATGCCTTTTCATAACATATTTATTTAAGAATAAAAATTTGAAATGAAAATAAATAAAACTATAGCGTTTATGAGACATTTCTAATAATAATTTGCATAAAAAAATCGTGTCATTCTTCTCACTTAAATAATTTTTCATTTAAACAAGCAATTCATATCAATTATTTTTATCATCAATTACTGCATTTGTTGCTCTAACTTACATGTTTAAAGTTGTTTTAACTTAACTTTAACATGTTGTTTTAACTTAAGGCTGATGACATGTTTCTAACAAAAATACACTTCTCTGATACTTTAAATACAACAACCAGTTTGAAAAACTTTCACATTCTATAACGTTAAATTACATCCTAAAAATAAAAGCAAAAATCACTAATTTTCTTTTCTTAATTAATTAAAACAATTTTTTAAATCCTGAATTAATAAATAAAATAAAAAAATATTATGTACATCATAAAAATTTCACTTTTCTATTCACTAAAAAACATATCATATTATAAAATCCTCACAACCTACTGGACTTTTTCTAGCTCATGGGAAAAGAAATTTAAAATAGTTTTAATTTTAAAATAAAAAAAGGATTTTAAATTTTAAACCTAAAATAACTTCAAAATTAAAACAATGTTACGACCTCAAAATTATTCAATTTTCAATAATTTACTAAAATAAAATTAAAATATAATATAATTATCACAAAAATAACAATGAAAATCTTAAAATTAATAAAATTATTTTAAAATTCAAAATTGAAAACTATTCAATTTTCGATCAGCCTCGATTAGTTAGCCTTTAAATCTCAATAAAGGAGTAAGTTTGAATTGAGGTCTTGCAAATGATGTATGTATGCAAATGATGTTATTTGATATGATTTCAAATAACAATAGATTGATCTTAAATAAATACAATTCAGTTTGAATTAAATACTATTCAATATTCAATAGTTTTTTTTTTTTCGTTCTAAATGATACAAAAATTAGGCGTAAAAAAGATCGGAATAAATTTTGTGATAAATCATGCACGTTTTTCGAAACAATTTAAATAATCTCTGTAATTATCCCAATAGTTTTAAATCTATAAACATACATTAATATCCAGATATCATTGTTGAATATGAATGTCCATTTTAACAAATTGTATAATTTGATGAATATTTATGCAAACTCACATTCATTGTTGATTTTACAGTAGGACCCATGTAAAATCGAACGGTTAGTCCAGGTAACTACTGATCCATGTCCAGTCAAGTAAAAGCAGAGGATAAAACAAACACGATGTAAGTCAGTAGACAATACCGTATATGAAACAAAAAAGTAAAAAATCCCACGACAGAGAAGAGAAGATACGGTTCCGGCTAGGGACCAAAGGATGTTTTACCTGGCCGCACGCGAGGGGACGTCTTTTAATACTTAAGGTAAGAGGTCATAGGTGAAGTTGGACGGACAGGAAAGAACAGGTCATCCCCTGGCCTATCGCTGCCCGGGGAAATAGGCCACTATGCTTTTCCCCAAAACTTTCTTCTTCGAATAAAGAAAAAGAAGAAAAGTCCTCCTCCGAAGATGCGGTTTTTACTTTCGCTTCTTCTTCATCCTGATAAAAAACGAGGCGTGACCAGCTTTTGAAAATTCCCTCCAAAAATTCTGCAGACGATTAATTTAAAGGATAAAATTTGTTTGCAGACGATATCTACTTGATGACGACTTTAGAAAAAGGTGAATAGAAGGCAGACGATAAATTTAAAATATGTTTTTTTATTAACTATCATATCTGCGATCCTGGTATGTGAAGAGAAAAGAAGTGAATTAATTAATGCCAATGATCATTTCATCTGGCTGAAGATGATCGTGCTTGTTTTTATTTTAGGTGCGTAAAGAAAGTGAAATGATGTGAAAATCTGGTGAAAGTAATTTTTTTTTTTTCTTATCAAAAATATTTTTGGGTAACGCAATCTGAAAATCCAAGACCCGCATATTAATTGAGCTTTAAATTCATAGAACAAGTCTTAATCTAAAAAAAAAGAAAAACTTTCAGACAAGCTAACGTATAGAAAATTTATATTTTGTTACATATTCAGAGACCTTGAACTTCACTTGACTTTGAACAAATTTAGCGGTCACCTTAAAAATACCTTCAAGTAGAATTGCAGAGATATTTAGCTTAAACATTTAATTTTTAAAAAACAGAATTAAAACTGTTCAAAAAATTCAAACCATTTACCCGGTTTACATTATTAAATTATCGATTACTAACCAGTATGGTGATGCAATGTGAAAAAAAAATTGTGCATATAATCAGCCTTATGTTAGTACGCTCTTTCTAGTGGTTTAAGACGAACATTAATTTCATTGATGAAAAATAAATGATTGTTAAATGTTTATTCATGTTTTAAATTTTGTTTGTGTCTGTAAACTCTGCAAACTAATCTTGAATACTTTCAAAATCAGCGACGTTTCTCTAGCTCTGCTATTCTACACTTTTACTCAAGGAGATTGTCTTGAAAACTTTTTCATCATATATTTACTACAAAAAGTTATTACTTTAAAGAAGTGCCAAACATGAACTACAAAAGAAAAATGTCTTTTTTTTCTTGTATTTTTCTAATACCTAGACTATTTTAAATTATATTTGAACAAGCTTTGAAATTATATGATATGCCTTTCCGAAGGACCTAAATTTTTTATTAAAAAAAACTTTTTAAAAGTCGTATGTGTTATTGAAAAAAAAAACTTTTTTTATTATAAACTACTTTCAAATTTTAAAGCAAAATTAATATTTTAATATAACTGAAAAAAAATTTAACATTGAAATTGCTTATTTTACTTTACTGCAAGGGAATTTAAAGTTTGCTTTTAGTATTTTTTTGCTATAAATATTTTAAAATATTTTAAGCTAAAATAGAGAATAGTTTTTCTTTTTTTTTACCAGCAGCTTTCTTTTATTATCAGAATTGTACATTTTTGAAAATTTTAATAGAGATAAATGCTCAAAATTTTTAATCTTTTGAAACATTATTTACTTTATTTGTTTACGTAGAAGAAAAATTCATATATTTTTTAAGTTTTTATGCTCTTTACCTTGAGATTATCAATATTTACAAAAAAATCATCAGCATTTTGCATTATTTTTTATATACAAAAAGCACTTTTCTTTTTCCGAAAAATAGAAAATAATACACCATTTTGATAAACTAAGGCAAAATGTTTAATTTTAGTGTCATAATCATATCTGAAGACCATATTTTATGTCTGGATATCAGATCCCAGAATGCACATTCTTTGAATAAATACGCATTTTCTATACCAGTTTTTATTTTTAACCTCGTTATATAT
>NC_092211.1:74987293-75018471 GCF_043381705.1 Parasteatoda tepidariorum | reverse complement strand
AGTTTAATGATACATTTTGAAATTATTTAAATATAAAAGAAATAAACACTTGAAAAAAATTGTACACAGAAGCAAATAATCCCTTTCTACTTGTATTTTAAAAATTAACCCAAAAAGGACGATGGACTTCAATTACATTTTATATTGAAACAAAACTGAATTTCATGCAATTCTCTTGAAAAAATTTGTATGGGTCTGTAGGCTTGAACTAATTCGTAATTCATAAAGCACTTTTCATGACTTTTTTTGTAAACTCATTTATTGTAAAAGAAAAATGGATTAAAATATCACCGACTCAAATAATAGTTGAATTTGAAAACCCCATGTATTCAAATTTTAAACAACGTCTACTTTTTATTGAGTAAAGTGGTAAAATGCTTAATCTCAAAAGACATGTGGATGGAGAAATGTATGAGAGATGTTCGTTGGCGGCTAGTAGGATTTTAACCAAGGACCTCTGGGTTCATAGTTAGATGCGCTGACCACCATAATTGCATACCAAAATCTAGGGTAGGTGAGAAAGCTTTATATGATGGCCACACAGCAACGACACATCATTGCATACATTCCATTCGCTTAAAGTTATAGCGAAATAAGCAAATAATGACTCTTGACTAAGTTATTGGAATCATATTTTCCTAATTGCAACCCTTTATTCCATTGAAATTAGAAAACAACAAGTCATGATATGCCATTGCCGCGGCCACTATATAAAGCTTTCTAATTTGGTGTCCAACTATTGAATAGAGCTTCCTACGACCCACCCGGTAGTCCAGGTTGCGAATCCTGCCGACTTCTACCGAACATCGATCTTACACATTTCATCCTCCTTATCGCTCTGAGACTATGCATTTTGCTCAAAACTGAGTATATGCATTTCAATTTTAAATACATGAAGTTTATAAATTCGAATAATATTTCTTTTGGATTTATCTTTGCTTACATGGATTGCTTACATGGATTTATCTTTGCTTACATGGATTGCTTGGATGGATTTATTTGGCGAGGGCTTGACAGAGTTTTATATGCAGTATTTTTAACTCAAATTTAAAATATTTTCTATTCTTTTGAAGTATATATCTAATGAAGCAGAAATAAAAATTTACTACGAAGTTTTAAGAAGTATGTGTTTTAGTACCAATTTCCTTTACTAAAAAAAAAACTAAAGCTTACCTTAAAAATCAAATGCTGTTGCTGACATTTTTTGTATATGCACTGGAAACTGAAAGTAATATTTTAACTTATTTTCAAAAGCATTGCATTGCATTTGGAAACAATTTTCAATAATTGTTTCCAAATAATCAATAATTTTCAATAATTGTTCTTACGTTAAAAACTTAAGGGTTATCTTGCACGCATTCTCGTTAAAATTCCTGTGCTTTTTTCCTATAAACTCTTTCGAACTCGCTATATTATGTCCTAATATGTATGCAAATCATATCTTAATTCGTAGATAGATAACTAAAAAGCATTTAGATGCTTTTAGGCGTTTCTGATTTTAAAATGATCATATTTAATCTTATCTAATGTCTCTTTTATGCATAGTATTAAATATAGCGAATACTAATATTTCAATAGAGTTAAATTTTAAAACTACTGAAGATGCCATCTAATTATAGAGTTGTGTTACTCTTATAAGGATGCATTTAATGTCGCGTAACAGTAAGTTGCATACAACTAAGATATCATACTTCACGAAATTAAAATAAAAATCTCTGCATTTTTTTTGCATCAATAATTTTTTTATTTTAATAGTTAATTTTCACGATATAAAAGACATATATCATTTCTGTGAATTGTTACAGACCTTAAGTATTCCTTTTATCGTAGTTGCTGCAATTCATTAAATTTATAAATAAAATATTTAGATTCTCACAAGTTGCTTATGAATATTTGTAGTTTTCATAGAAAGACCGCCGAAAGAAATTAGGTATTAAAAAGTCTTAACTTTTAATTTATAAAATCTTATTTTTAGGCTCATTTATTATCTAACAACTATTAATCTTTCTTGGTCTATATTTTGCTTATTTTCTTAAAAATCACTTTTGATATCAAAATTATGATTTCTGTGTCGCTTAGATCTGGAGTTTTAAATTTTAAAGGTTTCTAATAAGGGTTTTTTTTCCTCTTAAAAAGTGTTTCAAACCTGACTGCATATTTAATCAAGAATGCTGATGTCCTATTATTTATACTGTGCAAGATTTGAACATAAATTTTCAAGATTTCCAACATTTTCCTTCAGCATTTCCAATTAATTATATTCTACATTGAGAAAAAAGTATGGTCAAGATTACCAGAATATAGTAAAATTGGGGTACTAAATGGTATATTAAGATTAGGATATATGGGAACACTAAAAAACTCAGTAACTTTTATCGAAGCACTTTGGTACTGATTTTGGTAAAATTAGCAATAATTTATGGTTTTATAATATGTGATAAAGATTTGATAAATGTGGTAATTTTATCATAAAACCTTAGAGCATGATGTGAAGTCCATTTATTTGGTTAAATTTACTTTTCAGTTTTGTAATTTTTTATTAAATGTGTGGTGATAAGGATTAGAATTTCCCGTAAACCGTTACAACATGAACCGAAAAGCTACCAAATGAATGGGTTAAGTACCTTATATTTTCGTTTTTATTAGAGTTATGGTTTAATTTTTTTTTATCAAGAATATCATTTCTATGCTTCATGGTAATTTTACCAGAATTTTTTTCTCATTGTAGATAGTCAAGAAAATTTAGAAATTGATTTTTCCTTTTTTTTCTTTTCGTCATTTCATAAATAATATTTTATTTGCAAACCAAACTATTATCATGAAAATAGTTTTATTTAAACAAAGCTACTTAATACTGTACATGTAGCGGATTGGAACGAAAACTGAAAAATATATCTGTTTCTGCTCGTTTTATTATGTTAAGTTCTGCTCTTGATCAGTTTCTTTTTTACCCCTTCTTGAATGCAGCGCATAGTTTTCGTAACTAGGATGTATACTACACAGCGTATGCTGTTCATAGGATTTCAAAAATTATCAAATATGAACAGAATTTGATATTATATTACAAAATATCATAATTTTAATTTAATTCACTTTTTTGTTTAAAATTATTGCGTGCTTTCTTAGAGTACCTCTTTCTACCTCTGTTCGAATCTATTTGTCATATAAAACACTCAGGCACTAAGATAATCATAACAATCCGACTACTGGGTTGGGACCTCCAATTCTTTTGAAATTCAGAAAAGATTTAAATATAATACGGTAACTTATTTCATTAATGCTTCCAACTTAAGTTTATACAGTTTAATGATTCTAATTTTGAATGAGTAGCATTGTTACTAATGGCAGTAAAATTATTTAAATTTTATAATATTTTTTTTTAATATTTCATCTCGCAAATTCAATTTCATCTGCATAAAATTTTATATAAGCATTATAAATCATATTTTTCAAGTGATTTTAACTTTATTTTTTTCTTTTATTTGATTTTATCACCTGTTACTTTATAACCTTAGTTTGAATCTATTTATCAAATCAAATGTTCACACGCATGAAGTTCGTCTGAGTTGAGCATAATAATCAGGTTGAAGGGTTAGAACCTTTAAATCTCATAAAAATTCTGAAACAGGTTTAAATATGATGAAGGTGATGACAAATGTTAACTTACTTCAGTAATGCTTACAAAATATTTATGCACCTTCAAATTTAAATAGTTTCAAAAGCATGAGATTAATTTTCAAGTCATGTTGAAATGAAATACAGTAATTTAATTAAAATTTAGATTTGTATAGTATTCCATTTTTAAATTATCTTCCAAATCATTCATCATTTTTTTGCTCGTGCAATTTTTTTTACTACGCAATAAGAATAATGTATCCAGATGCCACGGGGGAAAATCTTTTTTATTGAATTTGTATAAATACTTGATTTTGCCTAATTCGATAGTGAAGATTTCTAATCTGAAATTAGCTTTGCTTTTAAAGCTACGGATTTTTTTAAATAACATTTTCAGTCTTTTTTTTTTTTGTCGGAATATACTAGTTCAAAAATGTAGATTAAGAAAGGGTCTTGCAAAAATTGCGGCGAACATCTATGGGAGTTCATCAACAGTATTATATGGGGCACATATATACATATATGGGGCATATCATCAGTATTAAAATTGTATAGTAGCCTATGCCCGGAAATGTCGTCTTACGTGGCTCGGGACGCTTCCCTATTATGACCTATTCAGTAGAAATAGTTCTAGAAATAAAAAAAAAAACGATTTTTAATGAGGTTTAAATGTTTATTTTTTTATCTTTTTTCGTAATGAAAGTTCCTTTTTTTTTTGGAACATGGCTGAAAAATTTGAATCTTCGTTTGTATAACCGGTTTCAAAATTCCTTGAGTAACCACTAATTCTCAAACATCTGAAATTACTAAAGATTTTTTTTTTCGAAGTTGAAAAATTTCAAAATTATTTTACTTGGTTACATAGATGCTTATTATTTAACACAGGTTAAATTTTTAGGAAATTCCAGAAAAAAAATTTTAGTTAAAAACAATAGTATCCATAGGGGAGAGTGACCATAGTAGGAGGTCAATTGTAACAGGGTACGATTGTTACAGAGCAAACATTTCGAGTGTCGGGTTCTAGATTTGGTTCCTAGGTGGTGCACAAGGTGTATTTAATAAATCTACTTGTACACCCCCGCTGGCAACCATTTTTATGTACTTTTGAAAGAGTTACATTACAAAAGATATTTTCACGCTACGTAAGTACTTTTTTTGGTATTAGAATATTATATTGTAACAAAGTGATTTTGCTTAAACAAATAAAAATTATTAACCGAAAATGTAAGTGGACATCTTAATTAAAATTTCAATTAAAAAACAATTAGTTTTGTTAATTAACTAGCATTGCTTTTAACAAATGAAGCTGAAATGGAGCCTTGGGGTCGATTGTAACAATAAGTAAAAGGACGATTGTAACAGCTGAAAATAAATAATCTTATGTTTACAAACCATTACTTAACTCTTTAAGAGCCACCAATAGTTTCCTATATCGTTTATGTTATGTTGCATGTGCATTATTTTATTTGTCACCTTTCACAGAATAAATAAAAATTTTTAACCCCTTAAAAGTTTAACCCTTTAGGTCTCTGCTCATTATTATTTTTACTCCTAAAATATCACTACTATTTTGATCAATAAAAAAATATGTCACAACTATGATAATTTGTGTAATTAACAATGTTTTAGTTGAATTTATGAACTGTTACAATTGACCCCGTAAGTGGGGACAATTGTAACAAGTGCACGACTGTCAAAAATTGTTAATAACTAATATAATAACATTTAAAATAAGGTATTTATTTTTTTTCTAGTAGAGGATAGTCTACTTTACTCGTCTGTCAATGAATACTAATAATATATTGGATTTTTTGTTAGTTAAAAATAGTTAAGTAAAAAATGCTACAATTGACCCCACTCTCCCCTACTCACCATGCCTCTCTTTCTGACTTTTTACGAGATCGAAATTTAAATCAGATATTAAGGTGCTAAACGACCCATTTATTTATCTGATAATGGTTGGGTGAATTCTTAAAAAATTGCAAAAGATACAAAATTATTGCAGTTATTTCTTAATTACTTCCTCCGAAGATTATCTTAGAGCGTGGAATACAGGTGCGGATAAAATCTTAGTGTGATTCACTATGACAGGGGAGGCATCATAAGGGTGTCGGATATTCTAGAATATTTCCTCTCCATTGATTTTATGGAATGTATTATCGGTCATTAGCCCGTATGTCAAAATATTTTATTAAAAAAATTGTTTTTGTAGTCCAAGGACAATTTAAAAAAAAGGTTTTTAGAGGAAAAACTGTAAAAGACAACTTTTTTTTAATTGTTTTGTGATAAAATATCGATAAAATGAGGTATGAAAGGTACGATCTATGTATTTAAAATGTCATTCATTACGCTACCATTCTTATAATACTATAATAGGTTTCCTTACATGTATTTCCTTAGATGTATGGTATGGTTTTTGGAAAAGGAAGAATTAATAATTTTTATTAATTTAGGTAAAAATAAGTAATAAACATTAATTTTAATTAAATTTTAATAATTCATTAATTAATTTACTAAAATATTAATAATAATAATATAAATATTAATTAAATTTTAATAATTTATGGTAGTGAAATTCAGAATAAAACACACAAATCTTTTTCTGAGTTAAAAGTAAAATCTTCCAAACAATGTTTTTTTTTTAATTTGCACTAACTCGCAATTATTTAATTATAAGAGAAAAAGTTATTAATCATTAAAATTTATTTTATTTTATTTAATTTAGAAAAACAATTATGGACAAATTTTTGAATATTATGAAGAAAAAAATTTAAAGCAACTCTTTTTGTATTCTATATTTTAGTGCAATATGATTCCAATAATCTAACAGATTGTTTTCAGTAGCTATTGGACTGTTCTTTTCACAATTAAAAATTGCCAAAATATATTTTTGCTTGCAATTAGAGCGTCAAAAAAAATCTACATAATAGGGGTACCGATGTCCCATCTGCGTCTAAGGTTAACGAAGCAGTTAAAGCGTAAGCGTGAAAAAATTGTCCCAATTATCGAAACCTTTAGTTATGTGTCCAATACCATCGATTCAGATGCAATCACTTTTCACAGGTAAGCATACAGGTATTTTGCAAGAAGGAATGATTGTTTTATTATGATATAGTAGTAGATTACGCCCAACTTGTAGTAATCTTCAAAACTGTTATAAATCATTGAACCACAAGAAAAACATTTAAACAGATATTAAAAAATGTTGAAAGTATTATTAAATGATGCGAAGAGTATCGAAATTGATAATAGGCAATAAAAAATGATTGTTTATGTTTACGACGTTAGTTTTTCCCCATATTTTTTATTTTGATTCGAAATATTTCACGATTCTTTTGTTAAGAGCATTTTTGAACGTAAATCACTAAAAAAACTCAGCTAACTATTTTATCACCAACACTTTGGAATAAAACAATAATCAGCAGTTGCTTCATGTTCTACATTTTAGTTTTAAATCAAGGGAGTTTTATCCACAACTATTATTGACAAGAAATGATTTCCCACAATTAAAGCTGTGGATACTGCACTTTATTTCATCTTAAAAGTTTAATAGTTTATTGTAAAAATCTGTTTTTAGAAGAAATGATCTATAAAATAAGTTATAGTTTATATTTATATATATTTATTATTTTTTATATTTATTATATTTATATAGTTATAATTTAGTTTATATTTCCTTAAACAATTAAAATGCAAAATAATTATTTTTTGAAGAAACTAACTACACTATAAGAAGTTCCGGATCAAATTACAGAAAAAGTACCGGCACTTGTGGTACATTATCTATTAAATCCATTTTACCGTAAAGTCTATTTTTACCGTAAAATATTGTACCGTATTTTTTACAATAATATTTATTTAATTAAAGTGATTCAGTGATTGTACTGTAATTATTACTGTAAAATTCCCCGTATATCATTTTCATTTTGTCATATAACATGTTCCGGTAAAAATGGGTTTTACGGTAGAAAGTACTGGCAACCTGAGTGTCAGTAATGTTTGACGTTTTTAATTTTTTGCAGTGTTAGGGAAAGAAAAAAATTTAATTAAATACAAACAAACGCTTTAAATACTATTTCATTAAAGATTCGAGACAACTGTTGTAATTCTCCTTAAGTACAAAACAAATAAATATAAGTAAAAATAGGTTGCTATTAAATATAACTAATAAAACATATTTAAATTATTTTGTTCAATCGAAAATTTCGAAATGTATGCTTCAGTGTTTATTCATCAAAAGATGACGCGTCAGCTATTTTTCTATTGAGACTAGTGTACTTGTAGAAAAAAAATGCACTGAAAGAACTACACTAATTAGAAATAACTTATTTTGTATGGAATTGAATCCTTAATTTTTCATCCAGAAAATGTAAAATTTCAATAAATGAGATCTGAAATTTTGGTTTCGTAAAAAATTTACAACTACATTTACTACTACAACTTACATTTAGCTAAAAACTTATTGTTTTTAAATTAGCAAGTTTTTAAATATGCAGAGTGTTCCACAAACACTGCCCTTAATATATACTTTTACCATATTATCACACTGAGAAAAAGTATACTGTCAGATCTACCAGAATATTGTAAAATGTACCGTATTTCTGTCTCCATGAGAGAACTCGATAATTTTCTCTGAAGAGCTTTGATATTAATTTTGGTAAAATACTAAAATATGGTTTCATAATGTATGATAAAATTTGCTAAATGTAGTAAAGTGCAGTAATTTTTTCGTGATACGTTAGAGCATGACTTAAAAGTCATTCATTCGGTTAAATTTGCTTTTCATTTTTATATTTTTACTAAATGTGTGGTAATAAGAACTATTATTTTTAAAAACCAGAATTTCCTCTAAGCCGTTAGCATATGAACGAATAAATCAAAGAATAAATGTTTTAAATTCCGTATATTTTGGTTATATTAAGAGTTATAGGTTTTTTTACTAAGTCATTACACTATGGAGCGGTAATTTTACCAGAATATTATTCTCTATCATGAAAGGAAGTAATAAAATAACCGAATTTCATAACTTGAAATATCGTCTGCACAAATTTGTTATACCATTGAACCATTGAAATCTCAGTTTAGTACTGATAAATCTGCTCATTAGATTAAAAGTTATTGGGATGTTCATTTTGTTTATTATATTTGAAGTGTGTTTTAACTTTGAATCTCCAGCGTTCAAGCGAATCGTTTGTTTTGTTAAAACAATTTAATTTGTTTGTTCAGTGGAGAAAACAACTTGCTGAAGCTGGACAGTAAGTAACTCGCTTATTTGTCAGCAAACATTCTAAAATATGTTGTTCAACATTGTCAGAATTTATGCAGCAAGAACATGCTAAGCTACACGAAAATTATCAAACCCATAATGTTAATTTAAACAGTTTCCTATAACATGTGCTTCCCTTAATTCTATATTTAAAAAATACTTATAAAATGCACTTAACATGAAGAAAGGATAAGTTTCATTTAAAAGGTTACGTGGATTTAAAACTGCTTACATGTTACAGTACGACATGCAGAAAATATTTTCCTGAATTGTTAAATCGATTGAAAACCTATGCAACTAAATCGGAGACATATCAACCTAAAGGAGACAGAGAACTTATAGAAATTCTTTCCAGTTAGGCTTAACTAGTCGAGAGAAAAAAAAATGAAAATAGCTTCCACGGAATTCTATTTTCAGAGTCTGTGAACTTGGTTTCTCAAAAAATAAAGCATTGATTTTTACACATTTCTTTTAAATTTAATTTACCCAATAGTAAACCATGGAATTTTTTGTTTGAATACCGAATCCATACCTTGCCGGGATTAAAATTTAAAAAAGGCACCCCCTTTTTCTCAAAATCTATGTAACTTCTTTGAATACAATTTATTTCAGAAGGCAATGTAGGGTCTAAATTTAACCAAAAGATTTTTGTTTTTGTTTTTCCTTCATACGATTTTGCCTAAAATTCCATTTTTACCTGTTTGAAAGAACTTAATTCAATATTCAATTCTATGCAGAAATGTGCAAAATTTCAATGAGATCGCTTTGATTTGTTCTCGGCAAGGTTTCTTTTACTTAAGTGGAATTCGAAAATTAGATTTCAGGGAAATATTTCTAATCATTTTTAAACAAAAACGTTATTAAATGTAGTTTATAGATTATTTTGTTTGCTTAAATTTTGAATAAAATTTTTTACAATGTTAAAAAATTTAAAAAAGGCACCCCCTTTTTCTCAAAATCTATGTAACTTCCTTACGCAGTGGTTAATCTTATCACCATTGCTGCAAGCCTCGTCAGATTATTCTCACTACTACTATATTAGCACTTGCACAGTTGAGCTCTGACCGATATGAAAAGAAGTTAAAAAGGCTTCGGTTTGGGATTAAGTGACTGTCAAAATAACAATAAAATTAAATTAAGGCTTTTTTTTCCAATGCCCACCTGAAGAATGACTTGGGTCATACAGGCATCTGAAGGGCAGATTTGTTGGCCACTCTTTCAGGGGCTCCATATTAGGTGGGCCAACGTTGCTCCCACAGTAAGGACAGATGGTACAGAGAAGGAAAGAACATCCATACCTTGCCGGGATTCGAACCCAGAAACTTTGTGATGCAAGGGCAGTTCCCTAACCCCTACACAGGCCGGTCGGCAATTAAATTAAGGTCATAAGGGTGAAATTGATTTTTTACTGAAAAACAGCATAAAATAATTCGTATGGAATGAATGTTTTTTGTTATATTAAGTATTACCCGGTTTTAACTTGCCTTTAACCGGTTTAAACTCATTCTTTTTTTCAGATTAATTGCCACTGCCCGGTGTACCCAACACAGACATTTTTTTAAGGTTAAGTGCTACTACCCGGTATAAATTAACCCGTCTACTAACACAAAAAGTCATATTTTTAAGTGTACATTTAAACGTCTTCTGCAGTCAGTTTAAGCTTTTTGAGTGATTGATTTATTGTGCGTAAGAAACCATATTTTATGCGAATGGCTTGTAAAGGCTAATAGCATTACTAATGTTATTAGCTTCGGTTACTCCTTTTTAAAGTTCTAACTGTTTGCTGGCTCAGCGTGTCCCTTTGTACCTCTAAACCCTGCATTCGATCTATCAATTTGCTAGTACGATTCAAAGGTTGTTTAGAACTTACTTAGAATTATTCATAAAGTTCCACGCTAGATTAAACAATGATTTTTTTTAAATTATGAAATTAAGCAGTATTTTTTTTTAAATGTGCTTCATGTAATTTTATTTTCAGAAGTAAGTTAGAAATTTAAAGAAGATGTTCTTAAATATAAAATCCAAAAGACAGTTGTTGTATTTCGAGTTCATATACTGCCGTCGTATAAAAACTAAAAAGGTATGTTGCCTGAAATTTTATTAAATAAATTATTGTATTCTACCGTGATAATGTATCTATGTGAGAATTATCACATAATGTACTCAGATAATGTGAATTAAACGAAGGAGTTAATTGAGTTAAACAGGCGAGTTAGTGCGTTAAACGAGACCAGACTTCTCTGGAGTCAAATTGTTAATGAGGTCATGGTCCACCATGGACTTAAGTGTCATAGAGTAAGGAAAGTGTTAATGTGAGTAAAATTATTTTATTCTTTATCAAGGTTAAATTTTATGCTTTTTTATTAAATTAAAATGAAATAAGCATCCAATAAATATACAGTAAAAGCTATTGATTAGGCAAAATCGAGCAGGCACTTTGCTTGTTTTAAACAAAATAATCCTAAGTGATGTTATTTATTCTATAATACATACGTAAAAGTTTATTGAGAACTCGTTTTTTTTCGTAACTTATAAATAAAAGAAAGTTATGAGTTTTTAATTTGAAATTATTTTTTTTACAGATTTAGTTTTAGGGCAGTACGGTGAAGCCAAGTATTCTTAATAACTCATAAAGTGTTAATCAAAGTAGGTTTATTTCGAAATGGTAATTGTCACGTGACAGTCCAGTGAACGATACGCCAATAAAACATTTTATGAAAGCGTTTAATTACTTTTGAATTCATAATTCAGTATGTGATATAATGCGCTTATTATTGCATTTGTTTACTTTTATAAAAAACTAACTCTTTGTACTATGCGTATTCGATACATCTTGCGAAATATTTCAGATCAAAATAATTAATTTTATGCCTGTAGTAAAACAAGAAGCATTATCATGTAATGCAATTATAATAACTGTGAATAAAATAACTGACTTGACTTTTAAATTTTTTTATTAAAGAAAAATAATTATGTTTACACGAATAAGCATTTTGCATTGTAAAATCAATAGGTGAATACGTTAATTTATAAATTGGAAAAAATGTAGAAAATATAAGATTTCAATTTTGTCACTACTATTTAATTTAAAACTCATTAAAATAACTAGGAATTGGTATTGTTTTTAACGTATTTTTCTGCTAGAAATTAAAAAGCACACAAAAGAAACACAAAAGAATTGTATTAAAAAGCACACATTCAAGTTTCGAAAGTGTTAAATCTATATAAAAGAATACATCAAATAAAAATGTATTTATCCCCATGTTAATTAAGAGGATATGTATAAGTTTAGGTTAGTTAAGTAATAATAATTGAAATGATTTGAATTATAAATAAGCACGGAGAGTCTTTCTTACATTAAAAAAACATAAACATATCTAAAAGCGCAATCAAATATTTCGCAATGTACACGCTAGCACATGTAAGTGTTTAATTAGAAAATGGAATCAAATTTGTAATATTCGATCTAAAAGGTATGTAAATCAATCCAAAATGAACAATATGTATGACAATCAGTGTATTCAAAATATTCTAGTAGATTCAGATCTCTTTAATTGCGTAGCTTTCTGTTTTATGTTAATTATTTAGAATTTTTTCTACTTATTCAGTAAATGATTGAGTATTATTATATAAAATTATGTTCTTAAACGAAATTATATATATTTTAAGTTAAATAACCTTATAACTATTTGAAAAAATGAACGAAAACTACAGATGGTTCCTTAAAGCAGCTGGTTAAAACCTATAAATTATAATAAAGTATTTACTATTATTCGTTAGTCAATAAAACTTTTCTTTCTTAGAAAAAAATGGAACTATTAGATTTTTAACAGTTTATTTACAATGGTATAATATGAGGAGAGCAATATATTTTAGTAGTAAATGTATATTTAGCAGCTTATGAGATCATGGCTTATTTTATTTTAATACCGTCGTTGAACAGCCGGCCTAATTTTTGGGTTTACGACTGCTAATGTTCAACTCTGCAGCTTTGTAATTTTGAGTCCTATCCAGAATACAAGGGAACTCCTGGATCAAGTATTGAGAGAAATTTGCCTTCGTGGAGGACTTTTTGATGAAACTAACCTGCATTTGCGTTATATGGAGAAGAAAACCGTGAAACTTTTCCACTGCTAGCCTGACGACGGGGGGGGGGGGCTCTAACCCATGATCCGTCTACCACTGAGGATACTTTACGTCAACACTGTGATCGGTGCGAGCCGGGTACAAAATTCGTATCGACCAGACATCGTTATGATTCGAACCCGGCTTACCTTATTGAAAGGCGAACGCTCTATTCCCTGAGTCACCACGGTTAAGGTTGCAGTTAATCTGAACAGTTTTATTGTTCTCTACTCTTCCAAATTACTAACACTGTGGACGCATATCAAAATATCTTTAATTAAATGCTGATGTCAAGATTTGAAAACCACAGTGAAATAAAATTTTAACAATTTTATAAACTGAAACAGTTTCTCTCGTTTAATTAAAGTTGTTTTATTCTTATTTAGAACTAAATATTGAGAAACAACACACACAACATAAATAATCACATTATTCTTGAGAACTAGGTCTAGGATTCTAACGTAAAACACTTCAACCGAAGCAATCATTTTCGATAAATCTCTCGCGCAAATTAAAGAAACCAGCCATTACATTTAAGACTTTAACTCTATAGATGGCCATAAGAAATGTCATTGTCTTACGTCAATGGTCAAAGTCTTTTGTCCTGACAGCAGGCTTTTCACGCATGGGAAGCGGTCAGAAGAAGAAAAAAAATGACAAGTGTAAATAATTACCCTCTATTCCTGCAGCTTAGTCTTTAAGATTCTACATTGTTGTGTAGATTGTTTTCGTACCATGCAGAAGGCAAAATAAACAATGCGGGATTGTGTGAAATCGAATATGGTTGGCAGAGATTAGAGTTTTTAATGGAAATTTCATTTGAGATTTATTTTTAAGGAAAATAATTTAATTGGTGATGACAGTTGGTCGTATATAAGGAATTAAGCAATTTGGTTTCTTGAATAGGTAATGTTTAATTATCTATAAAGATTTGCATTTGAAATCAATGCAAAGACATGGAATTTTTATCTGTTCAAGGTTTATTCTTTTATCTAGATTTAGGTTTCAAATTTTTGTTGAAAGCTTTGATTTGTTGAGTCACCGATTGCTTTGTAGGAAAATTAGCATTAATTATGAAGCAATTATAAATGAAATGAAAGTCTGAAACCTATTTGTGTTGTATGATTTTATACTCTAACTGTAACAAATGCCTTATTTTTAATACTTAATCAACCATTTTACTAAAATGTGCAAATTTCCTAACAAACTATACTTTTACTCACACCAATCCTTTATAGATGATACTCTTTGCTTTGTGGGGAAACTGTAATTATTTATAAAGCAATTATAAATCGAATAAAATTTCTGAAACCTGTTTGCGTTGAATGATTTCATACTGCTTTTTTCAACTGAAATAATACTTATTTTTAATATTTAATAATTACTTTTACTATAATGCTCAAGTTTGCCAGAACAACGTGAGTGAAATTGTTCATTTCCTAACAAAATATGCTTTTATTCATACCAAGACTTTATTGTTAGGGTTTGCAGAAAACTTTGCTTCGATGAGTCTCTTATTTCTTTGAAAGGATGCTAGCATTATTTGTGAAAAAACTATAAATCAAAGTTTGAAACCTGTTTGTGTTTAAGGATTTCATAATGTTTTTAAACTATAATAATACTTATTCTTAATATTTAATTAA
Organism: Parasteatoda tepidariorum; assembly: GCF_043381705.1. Lineage (NCBI taxonomy): Eukaryota > Metazoa > Arthropoda > Arachnida > Araneae > Theridiidae > Parasteatoda > Parasteatoda tepidariorum. Next base: position 75,003,822 of record NC_092211.1, on the reverse strand, counting down.
TAATCCTACTATAAAGTATAAGTTTGTTAGAACAAAGTGAGAGAAATCATTCATTTCCTAATAAAATAAGCGTTTATTCATACCAAGACTTTGCAGATGAAAAAATTACCTTTTGCAGCCCACTAGCATTATTTATCAAACAATTAAAAGTCAAAGTTTGAAACCTGTTGGTGTTGAATGATTTCATATTATGTTTTCTTTTAACTGGAGTAGCTTTATTTTTAGCATTTAAACATTTAATTGATATTCTTTCATGGTGTGGTCATATTTTTGAACAAGATGAGAAAAATCGTTCTTTTTCTAACAGACTATATTTTTACTCATATGTTGTGCATATGTTGCCCTTTGCTGAAGGCTTAGTTTTGCTGAGTCGCTAATTGCTTGATAGGAATACTATCATTGTTTAGAAAGCAAATATGAATAAAAAGTCTGTAACCTATTTGTGCATTATGATTTCATTCTCGATTTCTCTTAACTGAAATAATATCTTTTAATCTCTAATCGATCATCTGACTATAATGTGCAAATTTGTTAGAATGAAGTGAGGAAAGTCATTTTTTCCCTAACAAACTATTCTTTTATTGCCACAATACCCTTATAGATGCCGGAGGTAATTAAAAATTTATTTTAAATTATTTAAATTAATTAAATAATTTTTAGCATATTACCCACGTTATTTGTCATACTTATTTGCAAGGATCCTTGTAGAGGCATTGAAAAAAGACTTTCAGTTTGCTAAAAGTCTGATTTTTAAACTCGCCTGTGACATACATATTGATAAATTCAATATGTTTTCTTTTAGTGGAGGTGAATTCTTGAAGGCGTTTTAGCATTGACTCCATTAAATAGTGTGCATTTGTCGAATTTCATTAACAAAAAAATATATTTTTGTTGTATGATGAGCAAAATAAGAAATAGAGAAACTTTCTAATTTCTGATCTAATTATCAGATTTCTCCGCAATGGGATGTAATCTTGATGATTCTAGAGTCTAATATTAAATATAATTAATTTGTGTTACCAATATTTAAAGTTACGAAATCAATTGTACATGTATTTTAGCTGAATTTATCAGGCTTTAAATAGGAATTAATCTTTCGGTGCTATTTGTAGGGAAAAAAATCCCATAACCTTTGCTTCAGTTGGTATTTAGCAACTTGTTGAACATGCTCTGATCGATGAAAAAATAGAACAAAATTATTTTATTCCAATTAATTTCCACAATATAGTATTTATTAGTCGTTAATTAGTATTAATACCTAATAAAAACAATTAGAGAGTTATTTAAAGTCTCAGTATCAAATTCAAGAATAAAGCAGACCTAGTCATTATACGGATGTAAATTTAGCGATGATTCTCAATCAATGAAAATAATTTAGAGTTATAAAACCAATTAAATAAATTTAATTTTAGATAAAATTCGGAATTTTTTAAAATTTATTTTCCTAAAAACTCAAAAGTATAAAAGATAATGAAAAAATACCTTTTCGACGCATTTTTCCTTATTTAAATTAAATTGTATTTTATTTTACATTGAAATTTTATGTAATAAAATTTATAAAACATTACTTTCTATTCTTTCTTTTAATTAATTAATAGTTTTCTATAAAGTAAGGAACAAAATTCTTTTATATAGCTTCCCTATATAAGTTAAAGTGAAAGGAACGATAAAAATTCTCATAAAAATTTACTATTTTATAGGGATCTTTTATTGGGAAAAAATTAATTTTATGTAACAGAAGTATTACAAACTACATAAAGTAAAGGCTTATATGATCTACANTCAAGGGTCGAATCTTAAATATAATTAGTTTGTGTTACCGATATTTAAAAGTGACGAAATCAAACAAAATAAAAACACTTTTTTCTAAATAAGCGAAGTTTTTTTACGCGGATCCGGATTTTTGACTCTAAAATTATGATATGTAGCTTATTAGTACATGTATTTTAGCTAAATTTATCAGGCTTTAAATAGGAATTAATCTTTAGATGCTATTTGTCGAGAAAAGAAAATCCCATAACCTTTGCTTTAGTTGGTATTTAGCAACTTGCTGAACATGCTCTGATCGATGAAAAAATAGAACAAAATTATTTTATTCCAATTTATTTCCACAATATAGTATTTATTAGTTGTTAATTAGTATTAATACCTAATAAAAACAATTAGATAGTTATTTAAAGTCTCATTATCAAATACATAAATAAAACAGACTAGTCATTATACGGATGTAAATTTAGCGATGATTCTCAATCAATAAAAGTAATTTAAAGTTATAAAGTCAATTAAATAAATTTAATTTTAGACAAAATTTGGAGTTTTTTTTAAATTTATTTTCCTAATAACTCAATTTTGTCACCAATAGCCCAATGTGCAGCTCTAGTGCGACGTAAATCAACAACAACCTAATAACTCAAAAGTATAAAAGATAATGAAAAAATACCTTTTCGACGCATTTTTCCTTATTTAAATTAAATTGTATTTTATTTTACATTGAAATTTCATGTAATAAAATTTATAAAACATTACTTTCTATTCTTTCTTTTAATTAATTAATAGTTTTCTATAAAGTAAGGAACAAAATTCTTTTATATAGCTTCCCTATATAAGTTAAAGTGAAAGGAACGATAAAAATTCTCATAAAAATTTACTATTTTATAGGGATCTTTTATTGGGAAAAAATTAATTTTATGTAACAGAAGTATTACAAACTACATAAAGTAAAGGCTTATATGATCTACATCTTTACATTCTATTTCAGAGGCATGACTCTGAGAAAAAAAGAAACAAAACATGGAACTAATAACATGTTCCATGAGATATGACTTAAAAGTTCGTAATAAAATGGTTCAGCAGACTATAATTTTGTGATATAAATGGAACAAATACGATTACAATAAAAATAATCATAAACAAAAGAGAAAAAATGGAGTTTTCCGACTATAACCAATTGTTTGAAGGTTTCCATTTATTCGTTCTTTTGTTTCAACTGAATCCCTTAATGATTGTAAATTGCAAAGAAACTAAAAGTGTTCCAAAACGTGTTTTTGGATCATGTTTTTCTTCCTTGATAAAGAATCTATTAAAAAATGTACGAAAACCGTTTTTTTTTCATGAACAATTGTGTCGCGAATTAAATTCAAGAAATTTTCAGAAATATTTTAATTTGCAAATGTATTTTTGTGCGCATTGAATTTACATATCTTATCACATATTATTAAATCTTATCTACAAATTATATTTGATTCATGTCAGAAATAAATCATATTGAAATCAATAGTTATTTATTATTTTTATCTGAAAATAATACGTCATGCTGATTAACGAAACATTTAAAAACTATTAAAGTTTTTCTAACAAATTAATTACACATTTTTATCATGATATCATGCTTAAACCAGATTTTATCCCACTAAGTTCTAGTTGATAAGTCGTGGGATTGATAAAAACGGAACCCTAAAACATGTATTTACCAATGTAGTTTGTTGCCTGTGTGTAGCATATTCAAATTATATTTTATTTTATAACAGTCTTTCAACAGCCAGTACAATTTTGAATTTACAACTACCAATGTTCAACTCCATAGCCTTGTAATTTTGATCCTAATCCAGAAGAAAAGGGAACTCCTGCGTCAAGTATTGGGAGAAATTTGCCTTCGTAAAGGACTTTCTGATGGAACTAACCCACATTTGTGTTACATGCTGAGGGAAACCGCAAAAACCTCCATGGTTAGCCTGGTGGCAAGGGGACTCTAACCCATGATCCGTCTACCACTGAGGATGATTTACGTCAGCACTGGGGTTTGTGCGAGCCGGATGCGGAATTTTTATCGACCTGCCATGGCTGGGATTTGAACCTGGTTCACCTGATTGGGAAGTGAACATTCTGTTCCCTGCGAAACCACGACACTCAAACTGTATTTATTTAGAATACTATTTTCAAACTGTATACGATCGAACATTCTTATGATAACACTATTTTATTTCCTTGCCAGGAGTAAGTAACGCCATTGAATTTTGATGCACCATAGACGAATCCAGCTATTGTGCCTTAAACTCAGCATTTAGTATAATTCACAATCAGTTAGGAATAATCTATTCACAATGGCTTTGTTAGTTAAGAATAATCGTTTTGTCATCTGATATACGCCATAAAATAATTAAATTTTACGAATTGGTAATTACTTTTAGGTAATTCATTAAGCACCTGTGCTTCAACATGATCTTCACTGTGTGAATAGCTGAAAGATAGATCCGGTTTGTTTGTTTTTTTCGATTTTTATACTAGCAATAGCATTTTAGTTTGCATACAGTAGTTTTACGATTGTTTTCAAAAGCTGTACAAGGGAGATTCTCCAAAAACCTAAGAGTATTAAGTAAAATAGCACTATCTTGTGATATGTTGCTTGGACGTTTGAAGCTATAAAAGAATACGAGAAATCATCAATTGCTGCATGTTTTTTTTAAAAAATCTCAGCATAAATTCAATTTCGACAATGCCAAAATTATTTCTAACCCAGTAGCATTAGTTCATCTTGATGCCCTGAATATTGTTTTATTCATATGAATTTTGATGCCCTGTTTAACAACATTAGTTTCCCACCACCTCTCCATAGCTCTCAGAAATGCATTTTACTCTGATTTGCCCCTTTCGGCCACTGTGGTTTTTATAGTTTTGTTTCTCACCTTTATTTTTCCATTTTTCGTTAGCAGCTTTTAGTTTTACGTTTAAAATCACTTTCGTTTCTTTTCATTCACGTCTGGAAAGACGTAAAAATGAAATGGGCGCTGATTTCAGAACACTTGAATCATGTCTACTTTGATTTCCTATTTCTATATTTTTGAAGCTAATGCAGTTTTTAATCAGATAATATTTTACCACCTCAGTTTCTAGGCATTGTTTATTGAATGTCACAAGATTTACTTCAGATAGTGAGTTAATTTTGATACATTCAAGACATAATTTTTCCCATGCATATAAAAAAAAACTATTCATTTACAATTTCCTAAAAAAAATGGTAATGCCTAGAAATTACACTCCTACCCTGTCCGAAACTTTTTCTTGAACTTATTTAATTTATTTAAAATCTTTACACCAACATTTCCATAATTAAAGTTGTATTAGAGTAAACTCTATATGTTTGAAGGTGTAAAATAATACTTTTTGAATCCGTTTAATTATTTAACCCCAAGGTGTATTATTTGTTAGCTTAGCCTTAAGTTTTCATATCACTCTCCTGTTCCAAGAAATTTTTCTATTATTTTTGGGAAAAAATAAAGAATTTTCAGTTTTGCGTATGCAATAGTGTTTATTCCCATTATTTTGTTGAATTGATAGAGTGCGTTGAAGATGTGATTCACCTGAGCTTTGAAGTTCTAAACGGAGTTGTGTAAAAGTTTCTGCTATCATTCTCCGGTACAGCTGTTTTTTTTTCTTTTTTTTTCTGTACATTAAAACATTTTATTATTTTTTTAAATAAGACGTATCATATTTATGCGTATCATGTAAGATTCAAATAGAATAACTTTTTAAGCCTAAATTTATCTAAAGAATTTCCTTAAGCCTAAATTTGCTTTAAGAACTTTTTAGGCCTAAATTTGCCTTAAGAACTTTCATAACCTACATTTGCCTTAAAAATTTTCTCAAGCCTAAATCTGCCTTTAGAACTTAGTTGCAGACCTCAGAAAAAATAATAAAAAAAAATTAAAAATTCACTTTTGTATGCAAAAATGTCACTATGGAACAAATACCTAAAAATTACACTCCTATTGGTATTCCTTGGTATTTTCCGAGATAGAAGGTTGACTTCCAGCGTCGTTAAAGTGAGTTTTCTTTATTTCTCTTTTGTTAAGTGCTTTATAAAGAGTAAATGTGAGTTTTTGTTTTAGATTTCTTAAAGTTTTTTCAGTTTTGAAAATTAACATAATTTTTGATAATTACTCTCATAAAATATTTTATGAAAGCAAATATATTTAGTCAAAAAAATTTTCCAGTTATTATGTTCCATTTGATTTTTAGTGCCTCAAGAAACGATTTATTTTTAAATCTTTGAAATTTTTATATTTCTAAGAATCTGCATTTAACATTTTACAAAACATAATTTACATTAATAATAAAGATTCGTATCATTAATAACATATAGATTAATAAGAGAACAGATGGAGAAAAAAATGACTCAAACTGTTTCATTCCATTGTTCTCCATTCTGATGACGATTAAATGTTATAAAAAAGAAACATTGTTTCAACCGTGTATTGAATCAAACTCAGTGATGCTTACTTCGATGTTTTCTTTTTGTTAGTAACACTTCGTAATCGGAAACAGAACAATGAATAATCAATATTGATCATTCTTCATTAGCTTTTCGTTACAAAACAACATTTAAAGGTTGTTATAAGAAAAAAAAAACATTCTTTATTTGATACAAAACGACTTCGGTTGTTAGCTTGGGCTCCTTTTAAACATAGTTTTTATACAAAATCCTGGCACTTTCGCCAACTAAGCATTAAGTGCTTCAGAACTCATATATTATACACCAGACAATTTTTGCTCTTTCCGTGAATGATTTTCCGTTGTACTGTGGTAGTGCAATAAAAATTGAAGTATAATTGTAATCAAAAATTGAATTGAAAGAAAAATTGAAAATAGTCATATTCAATATTTTTAAAGCTATCCAATGATTCTAAACTTTTACCAAGCACCGCCTGCAGCCAGGGAGCTATTTCGAAATCTTAAACATAAATCCTTCCTTTTCCGGAAAAAAAATTAACCCTATTTGAGTTGTAGGTTTATACATTTGACTCTACAGATGGCGCTGCAACCGAGAAAATTAAAAAGGGTAAAAACTGTTTGAAATGGTGGTAACTCGAGACCCACCTGATTGAAAACGAAAATAAGCGAAACTTAAAAGTTTCGGTGTTTTTTTCGAGGAAAAAAAATCTATAAAATTTTTCTAATGAGTTTATATTCTTAATCTGATGATTCTCAAGAATAAGCTTATGAAAAGCTTGTGCTATTCAAAATAAAATAGAGTAATGAGCTTGCAGAAAGCTTATTACTCTATTTTACTTTTCTCTCTTACAGCGCCATTTGCGGAGCAAAATGAATAAACCTGCAACTCAAATATAGTTACTTTTTTCTGGAAAATCCAAATCAGAAATATAAAAAAATAAGGGTTCAAAATTGCCCCCCCCCATCCCCGGGGAACAAGATCAACTTTGACATCATTGGATAACCTTTAAAATATACTTAATGTATCTAGGTCCCGCAGTGGACTGATCGTTAAGACACGGTTCTCATTAGATCACCGAAGTCAAGCATCACTGGCTGCGGTCAGTGTGCGGGTGGGTGACCCACTTGGATCAGTCTGCGTAGGGACCGAGGGTGTGCGGTATTGGTCCTCGTTAAACTGTGCTACCGTAAAGTGCTCGACTTCGCGCGCAGGTCGTCGGGCTACCGAAGCGGGGGTGCCATCCCCTCCGCAGAGGATCAAAATTGTGATGGCATGTCTTCGGATCATCCTCCGGGATGTTTCCCAGACCGTCGCCAATAGCCCATTGTGCAGCTCTAGTGCGACGTAAATTAACAACAACAGCAACAACAACAATGTATCTAGTTTCGCTTTTAATTTGTTTATATTAATATTCTTAATCTGGTGGATCTCTAGAATCGTCATTTTAAAAAGCTTGTACCCTATTCAATTTTACTTGATTACTGCGCCATCTGTGGAGCAAAATGCATAAACCTATAACTTAAATACGGTTACTTTTTTCTAGAGAATTTAAATCAGCAACAAAAAATTGTGGTTCATTTTAAAGATTCCCCCCACCTTACTCCCGGGGGGTGCGAGATAGAGTTTGATGTCATTGGATAGATTTTAAAATGTATTTAATGTGTTTAGCTTCACTTTTCGATCCGATGTTTATTTCTCGTGACATGTGACCGTTTCGAAATTTATTTTACACCTTATTTATAATGTTAAACTGAATGCATTGGTGGTCACAATTGTTTTTTAAATAAAATTATAAATCCAAGAATTGAGCATGAGAAGAATAAATTTAACTATTGTCTTCAATATAAAAAATTAAATGTTCCAGAGAATTCTAAGAAAAAAATTGCCTTTCAAATGCACCCAATTGATAAGCGTTTTATTTTAACTCATATAAACGTTTACGCACTCGTCGCCTGGTATTAATAATTAAAGTGTTTGTGTCAATATAGTGAAAGCAACATGACTTTTCACAGATGGCATTTTTAGATAAAACTGCTCTGTAGTAATGTTTCTAAGAAGATATTTTACTTGTTTTGGAAATTTCCACCCAATTACAACACAATACACGCAAACATGTTACTTAAATAGAAATTGATATTTATAAACAAAAACATTTTTCTGGACAATTTTAATATGTGCCTTGACCAAATATTTTCTTGTCTTATAAATTCGAATTTATATCCCAGAGTAATAAGGGTTGGTTGACCACTGGATTTTAATTGCGGTGCTAAGTTGAAATATATTGTCGCACTTTTTTTTATTTCAATTTAAACTGAAACACGATTCAATTTTACCCCTCATAAAAGTAACAACAAATTAGCACCATGTTACGACTCAAAGTACAAATATTTTGATTCTGCAGTGTATTGATTTTTCTGATAGTGTAGTGTTCTACACAAGGGATATCATTATTTCTATTTTTTACCACCATTTGATACAATCGATCTGCATATATATCCTATTAATTTGATAAGGTAAATTCACCCCTCAGCAGTCAAAGTAAAACTGGTTTGCAATATACTATAAGATCTGTTCATATTGAATAATTTTTTTTACAAAAATATTTTTTTATGAGAAAATCTTCGAACAAGGTGAAATGAATATATTTTGAAATCAATTTAATTTTAAAATGTGTGATATTAAGAGTGATAATTGAGAGAGTGATTGTGATAATTTTGAAAGCAAGAATTTCCAGTAAATCGCTATCATATGAAAGGAAAAATTACCAAATGAATGGTTTAAATGCCATATATTTTGATTTTATTTAATCTGAGTTATGGTGCGTTTGTTTTTTACAAAAAATGTCATACCCTGCAGTACGGAAGTTTTACCACAATTTCTTATCCTTGTAGCATAAACAAAAAAAAATTTAATATTCATCATAGATCAGTATTATAAGATATAAAGCAGCTGCATAATAATGTAATTTCATAATTGAGAACATAAATTAAGGCATCACCCTTAAAGGATACAAAATTTTCACCCTTTTTAAAATATTTTCTATTTGTATTTTGCCCTTAAAATATCAACAACATGAAAATACCATAGCATTAAAACAACAGGTGACCAAAGAAAGATAATTAAATAGTTTAATACTTTGATAAGAAAATAATAACCAGCAGTACATTGAATTCAGTATAAGTTTGAAGTTTTGCAAACATGAATTTGTATTGACATAATAGTATGAATAAAAATTACTTGGACAAAAAAGTCAATAACAAATTTAATTTTCAAACTCCGGGGATTTTTTTTATGTAATTGAAAATATTTCGTAAAATTATAACTGAAAGCGTAATTAATATTAATGTTTCTTTGTTACTCTTTATGAGGGAAGCGAAAGGAATAAACTTGAAAATAAAAAATTTAATGAATGAATAAAATAAAAAAATTTCAAAAATATTCGTTTTGAAATTGTATATTCACGTTACTGTACTTATTTGCTACAATAAAACCTGTTTGTTTTCCTGCTCACAACAGAGTGCGTTCCAGTAAAACATTTGACATTCTAATATAGTTAAAGTGCTGTGGTAATACAGGAGTTAGTACATACTCACATGTACATTTTAGTACATATGTTTAAAAATTAGAACTGTTGTAACATAAGTTAAACTACAAAAATATGTTGCATTAAATATTTCCTTTAAAAAGTTATATTTTCAAGTTAAAGGTAAAGTTTAAAATTCGATTGAGTAAAATAATTATTTTGAATGAAAAATTATTTAAAAATAAACTTCGTACGAAAAATATTTAAAAAATATTCTCACCAAATGATGCAATATGCTATCATTTATTAAAAACTTAACAAATTAATTTTACAAATACTCAATATTTTGAATAAAACCATGTTTTAATATTTTAAACTTTGTTTGAAAAAACATTTATGATTGATTAATTTCTTGTGATTGATGATTAATACGGTTAAAACCATTTTTTAAATCATTCAAGATTTTAAGTAAGATACGTGATAGAATTACTAAATAACATCTGTTTACTACTTATTTTATAACTTATTTGCCTTTTACATACATCATTAGTATACAAATTGATGTTATTTTCTATGGAATATCATAAGCGAAAAAATTACAATTCATTTAAATACCTATTTTACATATAAAATAATAAATCATTTTACGTTTCTCTCTCAATGATCTTAAAATTATTTTACGAACTAGCTTTTAAACAAATCATTTCTCACTTATAATCCGACTAAAAAGATTACTCATTCCAAAATATTTCGATTAGAAATGTAATTAAGATGTAAATTGATTCAGATACAAAATATAATAAATAAGTAATTGATTATTTAGAGGAGTTTGGGTAACTAAATAAATGTTAGTTTTACTGATAAAAAAAATATTTTTAATTATTTCTCAATTAATATCTTCAATAATTCTGAAGGAAAGTATTTTGCTCAAAATTTAGTAAATTTAGACATACATTGATTAACTTGGTTAGTGTTTAACTGATCATCCGGGGGAAAAAAGTGACAAGTTGACCTATTGACCTCGAAAAAAAGAAAAAAAATTAACCCGTTAAAATGCAAGTCACAATTTTTTAATAATAATTTCTAAATTAAGTCAAAATGTCAAATTCGTTTGGAAATTTGAATAATTATTTAGAGTTGAAAATGTCAGAAAACTTTTTATGTTTTATTCAAAATAGGGTTGTAATTTAAATAGAATTCGAAAAAGTGTATTACTCGGAGACTCGTAGATTCAGTTCAACAAAGCGGAACCAAACGGAAATTCATATATATGTGTTGTATATCATACAAGACTTTTGTCCAAAAGTAGCTAAAAACATAGCCAATAGATGGTGCTGTACTACTTAAACAGTATGCAAACGAGTACCTCGTGAAAATTTGCTCAAGAAGTTAAAAGATGGCCAGCATGATCACCTTTTTTGGATCCATGTCATTTTTTTTTTATTTTTTTTTGTGCAAACCTTATATGCATCAGAAACGTGTTACTAACGAAACGAACTTGGAAACATCCGACATTTCGCAGAAACTGTCAATACGATTTCCTTCAAGTTTGGTATTCTTCCATATGTTACAAATTTGTATACCTTGCAATTCAAATTTTTCCAGTTTTAATATGCAAAATACTAAAAAAAAGTAATAAATATTTATTAAAAAAAAATTTTTGTTGGATGAATGAATTTTACAATTGAGTAATTTTGTAATTGTAAATTAATTGACCCACTTAAGAAGTCCTTGAGGTATAGCGAAATACTCAAAAAGTAAAATTAGCATTTAGGGATCCAAGCTTTCATCCTCTCTCCTAACCAAACAATTGGGATCATATTTCTGAGATAGCGTCTATCCCTATATTTTAAGCGCATGTAATTCGAATTATTGTTATTATAATATATATATAAACAGAAAGTTTTTTCTAGCATTACATATGGATATCGGCATATAACAACAGATTCATATCGAATTGACGGTTATATCAATGTTCACTTCCGTAGTCTTATGCCTTTGAACCTAACTCAAAAGACAAAGTAATTCTTACAGCAAACATTGGGACAAATTCGATTTTATGAAGGACTTATTTAGTGAAATCTAACTAGCATTCTTATTGCATAAATAGGGAAAAGAAGAAATCCTCTCATGGCAATTCCATTGCCTAAGGTATTTAGTTGTTAATTCGTTTACTACTTGTATTAGTTTTCCTCAACACTGTGGTCATTTTGACCCTGGGGCAGTATTAAAATGAATCATCTATTGCTGGAAATTGAACCTTGTTCAGTCATTAAATGAGAAAAATTGTACGTTTTTTTTATGAAATTCACTAAGCTATCCCTCAATTAATACAATGTTTTTTTTCAAGTAACACATGTACCTGTTACTTTGTAAAATTTCGAAAATGTCTTCAAAAGGAAATCTGAAACTGCGTAGGACATTAAAGGAAATTATTCATATTTTAGACAGCGAATTATTAAAATTTTTTAAATATTCTAGATTTTGTTACTGTTTATCAGTTATGGAATTATCTCTCTATATATTTGGCATCATATATATGTGGCACCATTAACTCGACTATTTCTCTATTTGTTGTCAAAACTATAGTTAGTATTCGTTTAGTTATGTTGATTCATGTAATAATTTAAGAAGTGCTAAATCATCTTACGTTAAGTATTTATTTAGAATAATTTTATTTTTTATATTATTTTTTATGGAAATAGAACTTAGTTATGAAATAATTTAGATTTATTTTTAATCCTTTTAAAAATAATTGCAAAAATATGAAATAAAAACGTTGCTATGATGCCGCATACTGTCATTATTGGTGATGGAGCTTGCCCTTTTCTAGCAATATCATACATATATATTATACGACTCTCAAGTTACAATTTGAAAGGTGCGTGAAAAAAGAGTACAGTACGAAATGGAGCATTTCGATAAGTTTTTTATAATATCTCGTGACAGAGATTTCAATAATTTTAATATTTTTGCTTCCTAATATCCTGAAATATCCCGAACTCGTATTTATGGTTGGTTGTGGGATTTAATGGCTGTCGGACAGATTTTAAATTATTACTAAAATCGACTACATAGAGAAGTTTGAAAATATCACGGACATACCTTGAATATAGTTAAAATCCTTTTTAATAGTTAATCGCATGTAGCAGCTGTTTTAGTCGTAGGCCATGAAGGCACTGGGGGTGCGATTGTTCTTGTTTTCCAGTGGCGTCATCTATGACCAATAATTCGACTTCTGCCACACCCCTACGTCACACCCGTTTAAAGGGTGGCCCTTTCATACATCCCTTCAATCATCCACAGATCGTAATTTTGACCTGAACCAGAGAACGATCAATCACCAACCCAGTACTCCCATAGGTATAATTTGTTATAGGAACATGTAGGACTTTATGACCCGACGAATTTAACGTGCACCAATAACCATTTACTACACGGGGAGTCTTCGGCCGGCTGGAATCGAACTCCCGTTTTCACGAATGTGAGTTCAACGCCCTACCTACCATCTCCCAGCTCCACATGCAATGGTAAAATTATTTAGACAATATAATGCTTAAAACTAATTTAGGTGTTAGAATAGAAGGAGGAGTTGAAGAATTAGAATATTTAAATGTTGCGCATTAAGTTTGGTTACCATTAAAATTTATATGTTGTAAAATATAATTTTGAATGTTAACTGAGAAGGTTTTCTCTAACGAATGCGGCTAGTATCGATAAAATTTAAGTTAAACACTTTGTTTACGGAATAGTTTCAATTTCCTCAAAAATGTTTTAAATCGATACTTTAATTGTAATTTAAAAACCTGTGCTTCTAAAGCAAATTCTTGGAAGAAAACTTATATTATCTCAAGTTTGTGGGAGATTAGACAACGGATTCTCATTAATTAAGAAGTTTTAAAAGTTGAATCCATTATAATCCGTTAGATTAGTGATGCGCATTTGAGCGAAAATATAATCCTCTTCGGGAAAACTTTTGAAGCTCAAGTCAAAATCTCCATAATACATGTTCGCGAATGATTCATTCGAAACCATAAACAAATTCTTTTGTGTCTCTAAAAGTTGCAAAATTCCACTCACGCATTTACTATGAATTATACATGTGCGTCAAATATACTTTGTGGAATTAGTGGAATCAGTCAAAATTGTTGCGCAGGAGAAAATTCCGTTGCACAAAGAGTTCCGTTGTGTAAAGAGAGCTTGTCGTTAAATTTATGAATATGATTTAGAACAAAATTCTTAGCTCCTCTCAAACTAGATATTTCTTAGGCTGTGTAAAATTATCAGATGCGTACTGAAATATGTAATTTTTTTAGGTAAGTAAAAAGAGTTTTTACAGAATTTTTTAACACATTTAAAAAAAAAAAATTTGGGTGGGGCTAGTCTTTAAAAGTAAGTAAATTTTCCAAAAAATATTTTTATTACAGGAGAAAGTAGTCTGAACTACAAATACAATGCGGCAAAATAACTGTGAATACCTTTTGGTTAGAATTTTGAACACTGTGAATAGCTTTTGATCTAATGATCTGATTTTTGGGCACTGAGACTCAATCTTAGTTGTTAGAGGGGTTGACCTCCCCAGAAGAGTGAAACAATGGCATACCTGCCAACTTTTACGCATTTGGCGTAAAATTTTATTTCTATATTTAAAGTGGTAGTAAAATGTGTGCTTTCTATATGTTCCTTGCATTTAGAAACTTAATTTAAAATCTTTTAGATCCGCCACCATTTTTAAAAAAATTAAGCATATATATTAATATGTAATACTATTGTGGAAGTTCGCTTAAGCTTAATTTAATTACAGCGAATGCTTCTGTCCAAAATAGTAATTTGAATTCCATTTAACTACCACTGGGGAAAATCATCCTTGAAAGGATTAAAAGTTGGCAGGTATGCAATGGCTGCCCTTAAATTTATGAATATTATTTCAAACAATATTCTTAGCTCTTTTCAAATTAGATATTTCTTAGGAGGTGCAGTATTAAAATGTGTATATCTTGTTTGTAAAAATTTAGATAAGTAAAAAGACTTNAAGTATAAAATGGTATTTTTTTAATATAATAACCAAGAAAGTTTTTTTTGAACTATGTTCATGAACGGAAATAATGTGATAATTACGTAAAGTCTGAAGGCTAATAACCAGAAAAAGTCTGACTTATTTTTACAAAGAGAAGGATGCAAAGTTATCATATCTTTGCTTGCGATCTCCGAGATCTGTGGACACAGTGACGTCATGAGGAGTGAAATCGTAGCTTCAGCTCTAAGAGCGGAGTAAACTAGCCCTTCTATTCTCTTTAGCCCTGCCCTGAAATGCCCTATTCTTGTTTCCATAGCAGCAGACTACCTCTGACTTTGTGGAAGGGGAGTTCCTATCGCAGACAAACTATATTAAACTTAGCTTTATATTTTGTTTTACTTCGCAAAAACTATAAGACCTAGAGATGTGTACCCTACTGAGGTGTGTTGAAAAGTGCACAGTAATTACGATGAAATAAAGAGGTTTAACATTTAATAATTCGTTCGAGTAATTTGTTGATAAATTGTTGAACTTACTGGGGAAAAATACAATACGGACTGGAGTAATTAAACTACAAACTTGAAATTTGGCCTACTGAAAGAGCCACATTTGTTTCTTACAGAGATTTTTTTTTTTCGAAATTCTGATTTGTTCAAAAGTCAATGCAATTTAAATTGCATTTTTGCGATTTGTTTTCTTTACGTTGCATTTTGCTTTGCTGTTCAAAATCTATAATATTTAGAAACTTGAAATTAAGAAGGTGTGCAAAAAATAGTATAGGAAATACGACGAAATAAAAAAAAATCAGATAGGTCAATTGGTTCTTTAATTATTAACTGCTAAATTTGTAGTCAAAGAAATATGTTGGTCGATCTACTGCCCACTTAAATGCAACTACAGAGTTGAAATTCGAAGGTAGGGATATTATATTTTTGTATTATAATGTTAACGAGAAATTTTCTTTTTTTTTTTAAATTACTATTTTTTCCATAGTTATTGCAAATTGAAATGCTTTTTCATGAATTTTTTTAGTATTTTTTCTTTAAATATTGACTATTTAACCATTTTTGTAGAAAATTTATTTTTCCCTGTCCTTATTTCCTTTCTTTTGTATGCTGGTGCTCTTGTAGATATGTTGCCAGAGAGGGAAAGAGAGAAATTTTATGTGTTGCCATACATAAATCTTTACATTCGTGGTAAAAAACAAAAACTTAAAAAATAGCGATATACATGAAACATAATAAAGATTAATGAAAAGAAAGAAAGAAAAATTATTAAAATAAAATATTTTTTAAAAATATTTTTAAAAAAAATTATATATATACATATATATTTATGGGTGATTCTCACGAAACATGACAATTCACTGTCCCTTGCTCTAAGATCTAATACTATAATGCTAAAAGAAATTTTTTTCATAAAATTAATAAATAGCATTGCTGTTAGCATTTTAAAATGACTTTGCACTAGCAATGACTTTCTTGTATACTTAAAAAATTTTATTAAATATCAAATTGTCATTTTCCTGGCATGTCCCAAACAATATTTCCAGTAATAACTAGCTTCAAAACTTCCCATACATTTTTCAAAATCTAATTTTTTTTATCTTATCCTATGTAAGCATTTCTAGAATATACGCAGAGGGTATTATTTACTAAAACTTCGTTTAAAATAATTTTTTCTGTCAATAATTTGTTTGTCCCATGAAAATCTGTCATTTTCCTGGCTTCTTTTATTTAGTGATTTATAACCAAAATAGA
>NC_092211.1:74974632-74986586 GCF_043381705.1 Parasteatoda tepidariorum | reverse complement strand
TTTTACTATATATATATATATATATATATATAAGCATCTAGCGTGCAAAAGCTTTGGTCAAACTCAATTTCGTGGCTGGTTAATTGGAAATGCAATAAATAATATATAATTTTATACTTAAGCATTCCTAATATGCTTATCAACCAGAAAGCAAAGTTAGCGCTTTGAAAGTCACTTTAAATCAAATGCAATTTTCATATCAGTTGGGTATCTGCTTTTCTTGAAGTGATTTTGTTACATCTAAGAATTGGATAAAAATACAACTGAAAGATACAATTTTAAAAAATAAGCATAAGCTTTGCTTATTTATTTACGGAAATCGTGATTTTAACTTTAATTTAATATTGACATTTATTTTCGAAGAATTAGTTCTTACAAGACTTATGTAATATTAAAAAAGGAAATATTCAACTGAACTGAGTGCAAAGATTTAAATTTAATCCAAAGAAGATTACATTTTCCATTAAATTGTAAGAAAAGTAAAAATTCTGAAATCAAGAGTGATATTTATGCTGACTTGACTGAATAAAACGGAAATGATCTCTACAAGAGGAAAAACGCATAGATAAGTTTAAATTCCTTTAACGCGTTGACCAAAATTTGTGTATATATATATTTATATATATATCTCCTCAAAAATAAGATGAATTTTTCTTAAGAAAACAAAAGTTTTTTATTTTTACTTTATTATGCCTTTATGCATGTAACCATTTATTCTCAGTCCATGAAGAAAATTGGCCGAGAATATTGTAAGTAAGATAAATAATAAAAGTAATTACTACCCAATTATATTCGAATAATTAATTGTTATTGAAGGATGAAAAGTAAGAACTCGATAAAATTAAACACATAATTTGATTAATTGTGATAAATAATATTAGGAAGATAACTCATTCAATGAAAGGAAATAAATATCTGTTTTTCTGTTCAATTTTGCGTTTAAAAATATGTACGAAAATTAGAATGTAATTGCCGAATTGTTAACGATTTGACAAGCATTTCATGATAAACCTACAAAGAAAAGCTTCTTCTTTTTCTGTTAATTACTTTGTGCCCGATGTCTCTTTCTTCCGTCATTCCGTTATCGTTATATCCTCTTTCTTTAAGAATTTTCTTTTTCCTTTCGTTTAATAGTTGATTTCGGTAATGTACTTGCATAATAACTACTGTGGTTTAAGTGATTGTAATTTAAGAATGGAAATTATTGCTTTATATAATTCTATTCTTTCCTTGAATTTTCCGGCATACTGATACAAAATAATTAACGTGCACTGAATTTAATAAATAAACTGAAAATAATACCGAATTCAAATGAAATATTTATTATAAAATTTTTAAGATATGTAAACTGTGCTTTCACGAAATTTTCAATTTTTAAAACAAAACGTTCCTCAAAGTTCATTTAAAATGACTTTTTTCTCATTTCTTCACGTTAATCTAGAATTTTCCGTCCCGCAATGGACTGATCGTAAGGACGCGTTTCCCAATAGAACACCAAAGTTAAACATCACTGGCTGCCGTTAGTACGCGGGTGGGGATTTATTGCCTCTGATAAGGACCAAGGGTGCGCGGTATTGGTGCACATTAAACTGTTCAACCGTAAAGTACTCGACTTCGCGCACAGGTCGTCGAGCTACCAAACCAGATGAATCATCCCCTTTGCAGAGGAAGGATCAAAATTGCGATGGCATGTCTTCAGATAATCCTCAGGGCTGTTTCCCAGAGCGTCGCCAATAGCCCATTGTGCAGCTCTGGTGCAACGTAAATAAAGTACCTACCTACCTCTAGAATTTTTCGTAATTACCGCTCTTAATATATATTCTTGGAATCTTTTGCAAAAATGAATTTAAAAATTACTAATGTTAAGAGTTGGAACTCAGTATTGACGTGAGAATTATTTTTGAAAATAGAACGAATCACTTCTGAGGAAGTTGAAACTGAAAGCATCAAAATCATTGTCGATGGATACAGAGAAAGGCTATTATTAAGTTATTAGATTAGAAATCAAACAGGTTTCAATGTTTTTGCTCATCCCGTGTTTATCTCTAGTGATTCAACTGATTTCGGTAACTATTTTTGGTTCTTCCTTGTTTAAATATTAATCTGCGATCCTTAATACGGTTGTTTTTTTGTATTTGTTTTTTTTAAAAAAAGATTCTGAACATATATAGTAGGGTCAATAGTTAAAAAGAATCTTGTCCAGTTTCAGTCATTGTGTATTTGCCTCCAACATTTTGTTCATTTTTTCAATTCATTCGTATTATTTATTTCTTCAACAGCCAAAATATTACTCAAAGCCAACAAGGGTGTAAACAATAAACTTTTTTTTTCAAATATCATAAAAATTCAGGCCAAATTATCGGTTTAAAACATGCTATATTATTTCATTATTTAATTTTCTACTAAACTTGATAGTTTTGAGCAGTCTTAACTAAAATTTGCTTTATTTATATTAACCAATATTTTCCTTTGCGTAGTTTGAACTCATTAAGAATCTCGACTTAAATATAAAAGTCTCTTCTTATTTAATACACTCATTATTGAACCATAATCAATATTGAAACATAATATTGCTACACAAGTTATTGCAGTTTTAAATGCTTTTTACCAATTTTTTATCACTTTTCTTTGATTTAGGTTACAATTTGCTTTACTGTACAAAATCCGCAAGACTCAGGAACATGAAATTAGGAAGGTATGCAGAAAAAAACAGAATAAAAAATATTTAAGATTCCAAAATTATTAACTGTTACATTTCTAAAAAACATACCTGGTTTAGTTGAATAGTAGAAAGCTGAAATGACACTACGGAGTTAAAATGCTGAATGAGTCTTATATTTGCTAAATGTGTCTTATATTTGTAAAATGCTGAATGAGTCTTATATTTTTGAACTTGACGCATATTTTGTTTAAAAGTTCCAATTTGTTTGAAAAATAGTGGGAGTTTAAGTGCTGTTTAGTTATTTTTTTCAGCGTTTTTACTTTAAATAATGATTATCTATCCAGTTGTTGAAGAAAATTCAGTTATTGAAGTAAAGTTGTTGAAATTAAGTTGTTGAAGAAAATTTTTTTTTCCTCACGAGATCTTTATTTTATTAGCTCTCGCTCGAGTATATGTCAAACAAAATATAAAATTAGAAAGGGAGAGAGATTACATGTTGTCATATATAAATCGTAACATTTATGTTGAAATTTTTAAAAGTAAAAAAAAAAAATTACCAAAGACCTTTGAGGGTTTAGACTTTTAGTTAAAACAAAAATATCAAACTGTTTTAATCAGTATTTCATGTTTTAATCAGTATCAGTAAATTTCCGAGCATTTTTATGAGAATTACTACACACTTGTATATATCTTATTTGCATTATTAAAAACAATTTGAATTGCACAGAATAGGTTTTTAGCAATAAATATTTCTATTAAAAGGAAATTTTATTAAAATTTCATAATTGTGTTTTGTTTTATAATTTTACAACCGTCGTTGAACAGCAGTCAATTTTTTGGGCTTACGACTACTCTGTAGCCTTGTAATTTTGAATCCAATCCAGAAGACAATGAAACTCTTGGATCAAATATTGAGAGAAATTTGCCTTCGTGGAGGTCTTTTTTGATGGAACTAATTCGAATTTGCGTTACATGGAGAGAGAAACCACGAAAGCCTGACACAGTTAGCCTAAAATCAAGGGGACTCCAATCCACTATCCGTCTACCACAGAGGACATTTTTACGTCAGCTCTGTGATCAGATGCGAAATTTGTATTGACCAGCCATCCCTGGGATTCGAACCCTGTTCACCTTATTTGAAAGCGAACTCTCTATCCCCTGAGCCATTACGGCTCCATAAATGTATTTGCTGTAAATCATTTAAGTTGTTTATAACTTTACAAAACGTTCCCCAGAATAAGCAAAGAAGAAAACGAGAGTTATTTTAGCTAGCGCTGAAAAATGCTGAAATTTTTGTTGAAAATTAATATTTCAGTTAAGAGGTAACATTCAGCAGTTAAAGTTAATTTAGTTAAATAAAAATAAAAGCTTTAATCAAGTCCGCAACTGAGTTTCATCATCGTTGCTTGGTTAAATAACAAACTGACGATGCTCATGTTTTCCCAACGATTATTCTTTTTTTTTTCAAACACCTACAGAAATTATACCATACACTTATTTTGTTAAGAAAAAATGAACGAAACATAACAGGTGCTTTATTGACATGCAAATATCATCTTAGAAACCCTTGACCTTTTCCTCTTAACAGCTAGATGGAGATGTTTAGGTAACCTGCATCAGCATATCAATGAGAACTTTTAATTGATTATTGTGTCTCGTTAACCTTCATTAGAGGAAATAATACCATGATTATTTTCAATAACTTCTGATGATCGCCACTTTGTGTTCTAACGAAGCATCTAATCACCTATCAGATACATTAGCAAAAATGATTAAAATATTTTGTTGCTTTTTCCTCTAAATGCAAGACAAATTAATTAAAATATTAACATTAAAACTATGCATCTAAGGAAAAATTGAGCTGGTAAAAAAATTCTTTTAAGCAATAGGATTTAATGTTTTTCAGTGTAGGTGTTTAGGTTGTTTAAGGAACTGAATAAATAAAGGTTTAAAGTTATATTTTAGCGGATTTCAATAATTAGCTCGAAAACTTTAACATTTATCATAAGAAGTAAAGATTAAGCCTTCCCTTTATTTCTTATTCGCAAGCATTCGGTTAACAGAATTTATAAATCCACTGCACTCTTTTGAACTGTTCGCGTTTTAGCGCTCGCAGTCTTGGTGTTCATTATTCTGCCCAAAGAGAATGTTTATAAGACTACTCGTCGTCTTTTTGTCACCAAAATACACTCAAAACCATCTTCCACTTCAAAAGTACTTCAAATCTATAGCTTAGTGCCTCCATTCACTCATCTGCGAAATTTAAAGATTTAGCAAGTTAATATCTTACTTAATTAAGAATAAGATGAGGCTGTTTTTCTTAGAAATCTCACGCTACCTTTTTCTTTCATAAATTTCACTTAAAACCTTCATCCATGTATATCTGTGAAATTTTAAAATTTATATTGGCATAATGCTGTGTAGCAAAAAAATAACGCTAAAATAAGATCGTTTCTTTAGAAATCTGTTTTTTTTTCCATTAATTTCCCTTAGGACTCATTCAGATCTGTAAAGATTTAGAATATTACTATAATTCTTTAAAGTAAAATGTAACTAAAATAAAATACTTTCCTTAGAAATATTAGTTTTTTTTCTTCATAAATTTTAAATCAAGTCTTTTAACTGGAATCTCTTAAGAAACGTAAAACAAGATAACTATTCCGGAAAATCAATCTTTCAATTTATCAAGCGTGGAAATTGAAAGTAACTATTCCTCACTAAAGTGTATTTTTATTCAATTTTAAACACTATAACTCATGAATAATGTAAGCATAGATGGAAATGATATCTTTAGTTGTAATATAGATAAGAGAACGGACGATTGAAATAAATGACAGTTCATTGTTTGATGACAATGAAACTGACGCTTCTTATTTATCGTAACTTTTTGATCATAATATATTGCCAAAAAAAACACAAGTTTTTCACAGTCAGAATTATTTTGGATAGATTTATAAGATAGTATTGTGAACTATGTTTATAAAATAAAGGAAAGTTTTGGATAGATATGGCGCTTTATCAAATAATACCAATTTTTGAAGTGTTTTAAATCATGTATGATTGTTAGACAATTGATTCATTTTATTCAGAAATCTGAGAAAATTGCTAAATTTGGGAAAAACATTCTTTGTGAACTTCTTTAGTATTCGAATGTGCTTAAATGCAATTGTAGTATAATTGATTTGAATCCTTAAATGCATTATTTTGTTTTTATTTTTCAAAAAAAATATTTGTTAATCATGCAACTGCAAAACACTATTTAATATTAAATTAAAAAGAACTATTGAAATTCGTATTTTTTAAGGATTTGTTTTTAAGAAACTTATTGCAATCTGTACTTTCAACTATATTTAACATTAAAAAACAGGTATTGAAATGTAAACTTTTAACCGATTCACATTTAAGAAAAAAAACAATTATAGATCAGATTTGTAATCAATGTATGTTTTTTAGAAAATAAATAATAATTACAGTTTTTGAAACTGACTCGTATTAAAAAGAAGAATTATAAATCAAAGATAAAAACATATTTATGTTGTGATTTTGAAATTTTGTATCATATAAGTGTATAATATTAAAGTTATTGCTATATTGAACAAACCTGATCTAATCTCGGTTATGGTCAAATGTTAATTTCTTTTTTTTTTTCAAAAAAAAACTTATCATACTCAAAATAATCGGTCACATAACATTTTTTTATCTTAAAAAGTACCAAAGAAAATCCAGAATTATGTAACTTCATTCAGAATACATGCAACATACAAAAGTTTGTATAAAAGAAAGTGATTAATCGTTTCTTAACCGTTTTCAGCAGCAAGTTTGAAAATTTTAATTTTAGACAGACAGGCATTATAACAACTCCGAGCCTACATTTAAAACTCTAAGCAAAAGAGATACACCTAATCTCTATGCTGTCTAAACAAATAGTGATTGTAAAAAAAAGAAAAAAGAAAATAAACTTTTAGATGTAATTAGTTTTAAAATTTTTAGTAGTTTGTAGTATTTTTTGAATTAGTGTTGCCATATTGGATACACTGGGTAAATAGATTGCTTGCTTGCTTTCGTATGCCTGTTAAGGCTGCGTGGTGCGATTGTTCTTGTTTTCCAGTGGCGCCATCTATGGCCAAGAATTCGACTTCTGACGCACCCATTTATTCATCCACAGATCGTAATTTTGAGCTAAGTCAGAGAATGATCAATCTCCAATTTAGTGCCCCCAGAGGTATTGATTTTTAGAGGAGTTTTCAACTCGACAGATTTAACGTGCATCAGTCACAATTTTACTTCGGCCGACTTGGTTCGAACCTACGAACTCTCGGACATGGGCCCAGCGCCCTACCGACCAGGCTATCCCGGCCTGGTAAATAGATTGGCAAGGTTAAATAGATTAAATAATATCGTCTACACTGGAATACGGGATTCAATACCTTTGTCGTTAAACCAGCTTCATTTTTTGTATAAAAATTGTCATAGTCGGTTTAAAATATTGTCTTAGAGAAGAAAAAAAATGCTTGCCTGGAGCCATGTCCTATAAGTATGGATGGTGTACAACGCATCTAGTTTCTTTACAAAATTAAATCGTGCGTAACGTATCATGAAATGAAAGATTATCATCATCTAATTCTAATGTTCCTGAAACTGGAAAAGTGGGGCAAAGGTATAATTTTAAGCCTCCTATCCTAAAAATTATTCAAAAGTTTCGATCGGATCGTTCTGGAGTTTATAAAATAGAATTTTTTTATTGGCTTAGAAATCTCTATTGATAGAAATTAAACTGAATACCGTTCTTTTTTTACAGCAGTGATATTTTCTAACTAAGGAGTTTATTTCTCGTTTCTTAAGATTTAATTATTATTTTTTTCGTTACGTCAGGTGAACCTGATGATCAACACGAACATAGAAGCTTAGTCATCAGATTATTTTATTATATTAGTATTTCTAAAGACATTCACGTGTTAGTTTTGTTTATTGTTATGCTTTTAGCCATGCTAGTATCAAACTAAATGATTTAAAATCAAAGCTAGTTGGAATAAAAAATATTTACTGAGAAGCAAAATTAGCGAAGAAATAGAACTAATTCACTTAGGAGAAATATAAAAATCTTTATTATATAAAACGCTAATACGTACGTATGTATCTATGTATCAATAAAACCGATGATATTTCTTTTCTCGCTCTGGCCACAGTTTTCATTTTTAATTGATTGCATTCGGCGCACATAGTGAGCAACCAGATAACAATAACCAGAGTGAGCATTATCAGGTTGTTCACGTGCAAACATCAAGAGAGGGTAAAAACCTTATATTAGATACAACCCCAGAAGTTCAATTATTTGTATTCGATTTTTATAATAAAAATAAGTAAAATACGAAAATAGTGGTTTTTTTTCCATCGCTTTTTTTTAACACAATGCTAAAAACATTAATTGCAGAAAATGCTTGGTAATAAGCTTTCCTTAATACCAGCTAATTCAAAAAATTTATTACTAGCACTTGATAATGACTCCCAGTTCGTCTGTCCCGAAATGGGAGCGTTGGTTGGAAGTGTGGAATTATCTATAAAAGTAAAGCAATTTGTTTAATACAAAATCTTTTTTTCTGCTTTATATGTTCATTATTAAATGCAATAATTCTAAGAAATTGAAAAGAAAAAGAAATATTCTCAATCGACATAGCAGCACCCAATAGGTTTAGTCTTTAAATTAAAATATATCATACTTTTTCATGAATAGTACTTATTGCATTAAATTTAATATATATCTCAGCAACTCGATATTAANATACTATGTCTTTGATGATAATATATTATGTCTTTGTGCTAGAACATTGTGTTCATTGGCGAGCGAGCGCAGCGAGCCATGGTTCACGGCGTGAACCACATAGGATTGCGTAGCAATTCTCGGGGGTTGGCGAGCGTTAGCGAGCTGGGGATGGAGCCTCCTAGTTTCTATTTAATTATTGACGACAATTATACTTGATTAGTTTATAATTAATCTTCATTTGGATGGGTATGAACTTCTAAAAACGTGTTTTGCTAAATCTAATAAAGTCACAGAGAAAAACAACAAATAATAATAAATAAATAAGATAAAGCAATGATTTTAACTTTATTAATTGTGTCGGTATTTGTATTTCAGTTTTGTACATAATTCCGTAGTTTTCAGTACTGATTTTGATTTATTGATTCCTTTTTTTTCTCACCCCGTACGACGAACGGGTATTCAGCTAGTATTTAATATATACTCAATTTGAAATCTAACCTAACCACGAAAAATATCGATCATATAAATTTTATTATATACAAACTTTACAGCGTATTAAATCATATAATTTGGTATTTCGCGACATTTTGCGGATTTGTTATTTAGATATGCGATATTTCCTCTGCACAAATTTTTATAAGGCGAAACTTGGTTTCTCAAATTTTGTCCCGATGTCACATGCATCTGCAACCTAATTATTCTACCATCGCGGCTGTGGCAGCTGCACTTCAAATTCCTTTTCTGTAATTAAAATACAAAAATTAACCATTTGTGGTTTTCCAAGCAAATTGAAAATATCTTAAAGCAAAAAATCTATATGAGTTCAAATCAGAAGCAGCAAACATTTCCGTTCCTTTTTTGGCCACTTATGTTACATCCATTAGAGCGTAGGAAGCTTCGAATCTAAATTATACTAAGCCTCCTCGAGAAGGACGTTCTAAGGGTCAGACGGAGGGGTCAGTCGATCCTGAATGAAAATACCTAAAGAGGTCAGGATTCGTGCTGTTTAATAGAAAACTTGCCCAGGCCAGCAACATGCGAGGAAGAAAGTTGAAAATAAGTGCACGTATTTTTAGTCGGTTAAGTATCGTCTTTGTTTTTGGCGATTTTACCATTTCGGTGATGGTTCTTCAACACGCCCATGATAGCAATAGCTACTTAAATAGTTTCATTTTCGTTTTTTGCCAAAAAAAAAAGAAGAAGAAGAATAAAGATTATTCTTTTGAAGATGTTGTTATGTTTATGCGAAGATTGAAGAGTTAGATAATGAAAAGCACTTATACGACCTGGTTATGCTATTATGGGTTTTGTTAAAATTGGATGTGGGAGAAACAGGAAATCAGTAAGAAGTTTCCGCATGAAATTTATTTGCGATGTATTTTATTCGCCAATTTGGAGTTGTAATAAACTTATGGCTGATCTTAAATCTATTCGTATATTAATAGGATGGAATCAATTTTTTTTCATTTAAAACTCGCAGAAGGACGTTAACATCCTTCCATCAAGAATCTATTTTTGTTAGCAACTGCAAAACCTTATTTGCGAATATTTAGTCTCATAAACAATAAGAATAAGTTGGCGATATACCCTAGACTGATTGATATTCATATTTATTTGCCAATTTTATTTTTAAACGGCATACTATCTAATAAATATACAGCATTTTACTTGTCAATTTAGAGCTGTACTTCAATGTTTCAGCAAGCTTCCTGATGATATTACATCTCATGGTATTAAAATATTCCAAAAAACATATTTTTTTCTTAGCTTCAAATTGCTTTCACGGGCTTCTATCTTTTCTCGCAAAATCTATTTTTGTTCTATTCTGTATCTTTTCTAGCAAAATCTAATTTTGTTCAATAAAAAAATATTTTATTTATGAACAGTTGTTCCAATAAGCACTGGAAAATTGGCGATTCATAAAATAAGTATTAGTTAATGACATCAGAATTTTAATTTAAACACGATTTGAACATTAAAACGAATGGATACGAATGCAGAATCATTCTTAATTGGCTCATTCATGTTTGCTTAATATTATTCTTTTAATATTTATCAGTAAATGACCTTTGATAGAAAAATAAAAACAAACATAGATCAAAATTTAAATAAAATCATATTAATGCATTCAAAAGTATAAATCTTGACAGGGTCAAAAGTAACAAAATCCAGAAAAATAATATATAACCTTATCTCTTTAATATATCTCTTTGGACTAAATGGTCTCATTGGTTGTATTTGTTTTTTTAATCTGTCCTTAAAATGATTATTTTTTATCAAATACAAACTAATTTATTAAAATTAAGTAACAAATAGAGAAGCTACAATAGTCACAAGTAACATGAGCATTTTTAACTTTAAGTTAAGTCAGATTTTAAAAAATTTAATTTTGATTCTTAAAATTTAACACATTTTACTGGCATGTGATGATAAGATGTATGCAAACTACTAATTCTTATTTTATTCTGTATGTGGTCTTCGTCTTCCAATATTTATAGCGAGGAACAGTAGCAACGCAGTAAACTAAAGGACAGCATTTTTTTTTTTTTTTTTTTTTTTTTTTGAGATGGAGTCATNTGATGAATGGTAAAAGTGCAAAAAGTTTAAAGGAAAATCTAGTATGCCTGGATTTCAGATAACCTTAACATTTAAAAACAAAAGCATGCACGCATATATATTGAGCATGAGTTGTATATTACTTTGAAAACTTACTTTATCCAGGTCATCAGTGAAATTTTACGCATTTGAATTTATCTGTTAGCTTAAATATTTATGATATAACAAATGTAATGTTTTTAAAAAATGTAATTAAAAGCCTTTTTTATGCGAGAATTTTTCATTTGAGATATAAAAAATATTTAGGTGAGCAGCAAACCCATTTTGTATCTCCGAATTCTGATATAGAAATTTATTTTTGGATATTTTTGACCAGTATGGTCAAAAATTGATGTCCTTGTGTCCAAGAGAGGACATATGCTGTTATGGTAGATTTTATCAATATGATTTTAATGTGAAAGAACTGAATATTATCTAACTGATCAAACTATAAGATATAAAATAACACTAACGTCCTCTGTAATGTTATAGTATACATTCGGAAATAAATAAGTAAAATATCAAATTTTCACTTCTTTGAGTCCTCCAGCGACTGCCAAAGAGATAATATTCTTCTAATTATCTTAAATGGCCTACCACGTGGTGTGGTTTCCAAGAATTGTTTAAAGTCTTCAAATAAGAACTACATGCAAATTACAGCACGAATGTGGAATCTGAGTAACAGTAAAGCAAAATGTAAAATTATATGTTCTCAGTTGAAAGAGTTTCTCAAAATAGTAATTATGATCTTTCATATTTTTTTGACATTTTAAATAAATATAACTACTTTTCCCAAAATTATAAATTCCTTAAACTTTTCACATGAGTACAAATCAAAGTAATATATTTTAGGTCAGATAAAGAGTTTAACTTTTAAAGTTTCCACTGAAGTCCTTAAATTTAAATTAAAATTTTCATTTTTTAATATATATATAT
>NC_092211.1:74952770-74974468 GCF_043381705.1 Parasteatoda tepidariorum | reverse complement strand
AGATAGATAGATAGATAGATAGATAGATAGATAGATAGATAGATAGATAGATAGATAGATTATGAATAAATAAAATGTTTGTGGAAATATTTGAAAAAAAATTATTAAAAACCGGTAAACATATGCTCAAAAAGAGTATATTGAATTGATATGGCAAGCAAAATAAACCATGTACGAAATATCTCTTTCTTTTTCTTTGTTTTCTTTACATTTTTTAATTTATACATATATATATAAATCTTACCAAATTATCAGTTAAAAATTTATCAAAATTCTAAGGTGTAAAACATAATATTTCTGATATAACAAATCTAATGTTTTTACAAATAACGATTTTTTTAACAAATGGATTGTTCTGTAAGGTAAATTATCAGAAAATAATATTATTACAATTAAATAAGTTCAAAAATGTCATAAAAAATTTTTTTGGTTAGATTTTAATGTTTGTAGCTCAAAAACTACACATCAATATGATAATGTTGAAAATATGAATTGTAAACCCCATTATACAAAAGCATTATGTCTTCAACATATTATTATACTCATTATATAACAAAACATCTTCTTATAAAAGTATTATTAAATAGCATTCTCATGTGCCTTAAGGACCTCGAAGATGCCGCTCCTGCAAAACCAGACGATTAAACACTTGGTTTAAGAAAAGTTTTACTTTTTTCAAAGGTCAAGGGATCGTGTCCTCTTTAATGAGGTTCTGATCCTCTTCCTGAGAAAAAGAAACACTACTACTTTCATTTCAAAGTTCAGTAAACATACACTTAAATATGTTCGAACTCCCACACCCTGCGGGAAATCGAAGTTACTTTCCTAACACGTGTGAAAAGATGTAGGTTACTTTTGAAGTATTTGGTACGAGGCGGTATCACTGATTAGTTAATTAGTTGCAAAAGTATTTCGCTTTTGTATTGTTTATAAAATGTGCACCCTTTAATTACATTGTCTTAAGGTTAGATGATTTCATTGAAATCGTTACCATGGTGACCTCACGAATTTTCTCACAAAATCGTGACCTTTGTTGTAACCGCAAATTTTTCTACAAGGTAGTTCTAATTATGTTATAAGTTGTTGAGTCAAAATGGAGAGACTTACATTTGAGATAACACACAATAATTGGGATGATGATGTTCTATGCATTATTCAAGGATTTTCTTTAAACAAGAAAATGTAAATTAGATGCATCGAGTTATGTTCTACTCTTAAAAGAAAATGCTTGGTCAAAATTAGACTTATGTATATTTGATAGTAAAATGTCCGTAAAATTTTGCATCTTTAACAAAAAATTTTGTCATAAATTACTTTGTAGTTGCTACATGGATTAGATTCAAACACCAGAACTTAATATTGTAATTTTAGTTTAGTACTGAAGGGGAGAAAAAATACCTCTTAATTTGAGTTTTGAATTTATACTAATTGAACAATAAAGATCTATTCCGCATGAAATGTATTTTACACTCAATTATTTTAAATAAAACAATCATTATATTGAATGATCTGACACCAAATGGTCTTTATACTGAATGTTCTGATATTAAGTATTCTTTAAACTGATTGATGATTTACGCCGGATGTTTTTATGAAAAAGAGTATTTATACTAAAGAGTTTAAATGATGCAATTTTTATTTTGCTGTTTTATACTTTTAAGAATTTACCAGTTCAAATTACTATTTAAACAAACTAAAAGAACAAAAATAAAAACACTAATTTGAACTATTATTGCTATTTCTAATGAATCGAGAAACTAGTTAAGGATCTTTAGAATTAGAAGTTCGGTATTTCTTAGGAAAAATGGAATTTTCTATAAAAACTGAATTAACCTAAACGTGCTGAGTGTATTTTAAAAATTTCAAAACAAAATATGTATATTGTGAATCTAAGATATTAATATGGGTATAAGGATTGAAATTAAAGTCTAAAATTAAAACTTTCAAAGCATTTTGACGCTTATAAATTGATAAATTACTAAACTCTCTTTATTTGTTAACTATAGCTCTAAAAAATTAGTTTACTTTATGATTAGTTTAGTTATTTAATCCTAATCAAATCACATAAATTTTGAAAAATTAGAAAACTTAAATTCTTTAAGTATGTTAACACTAATAAAAAAACTAAACCCTTTTTATTTATTAAACATTCATTTGAAAAATTAAATAATGTTATTATTTTGTTTAATTTCTTTTTGAAATAGAGTTACGAGCATTAAGGCGGTTTTTCAGATACTCCCATCTAATATGATTAGAAGTCAAATTGCAAAGTTTTTTCTTTGCTATCATTTTAAAACTTCATTCTTATTATTATTAAAAGACAAATCAATTTTTTATAAAAACAATTTCTTCATTCCATTTTGTATATAAGGTATTCCTTTTGTAATTCCTAATAATCTTACTGTATTTTTGGTACTTTTCCTAAAACTATATTTTTAAACGACTTTTTTATACGAAAAAAAGCGAAATTTTATCCTTGTAATTTTTTTATAAAAATTCTTGGCAATTAATCGTAGTTTTTGCTCTGGCATTTGATGTTTTTCTTCATCCTAGACAAATCATAAATTATATATTTTTTTCAGGTGGTTTCACTACTTTATGTATGTCGTTAACGTTGTCACAATAAAGCTTTTTGTTAAATCTTATGCCATTGAACTCTACGTCTAATCCAAACCAATCCTTGATGAAATAATAACAAAAGCTACGTGACAATTTTTGTCAAACATTCTATAAATTTCACAAAATATTACAAATTATAACAATTATATTGATTTAATCTCTAACCCGAGAAATCTTTTCTCCTTCATAGTTATTCTTATTTCCGTCTTCATATTTTAAGCTCCACGAATCCCAAAGCAATAATTTAAACGTCATTTGCTTTCTAATTCTAGACATTTGAAGCCCGTTCACTTCAACTTGATTCAGGAAGAAACTTTGCACGTGGGAAGTATGCTAGCTTTCATTTTCGTTACAATAGCGTCAGAAAAGAAAACAAAATGAATGAACCAACATGGCTTAAGGCGGGATGATACTTTTCAATGAATACCAAACGGAAACCACGCAACTTTAGGGTCAAGAAAAGTCAAGAATTGTTGGTCAGAACATTATTGCCACTTCATTGACTGACAGCAACTTACTGACCTACGGGCACAGTAATTGAGTTCTTAAGACAGAGTAGTTTTGTTAAAATTCATGAGAGGAAATATTTAAAAACTCGATATGCAATTCTCACAATAAAAAGCCTTGAAAGGATAAAATTTAGATTTTACAAGTAAAAGTAATACGCCAATAATTTAACTAGTTAACCCTTTTATGCATAAGTGATGTCCCTTTTATATTTCTTGACACTCTAATTACAAACGAAAATATAAATATGCAAAAATATATTCTGACATTTTTAATTATAAAAAAAAACTGTAAAACCGTAACTAAGAAAACAGCATATCTGTACTAAATTATATTTTTATTAAATGATATTTGTATCGGAATATCTCCAATAAATGATATTTGTATCGGAATGGCGTTTGTAAAATGATGTTTGTATCGGAATATCTCTAATAAATAATATTTGTATCGGAATATCTATACTAAATGATATTTGTATCGGAATGATATCTGTACTAAATGATATTTGTATCGGAATGATATCTGTTCTAAATGATATTTGTATCGGAATGAAATATGTACTGAAATATAAAATCCAAAAAAAAAGTAGTTGAATTTTTTTTTCATTCATATTCAAAAATATATCCATAATTGATTTTGTAAATTAAAGAAATTTCAATGATAAATGAAGGTTTCTCTTAGATCTAAATAACTGCAAATAAGAGAAAATTTGAAAGAGTACTGTTTGGAAGTGAGCCGTGTTTGGAAAATTTTACCTTTAATGCAGAAAACGACACCGTGGTTTCATGCTGTATTTCATAACTATAAATTATGAGAATGCTAAATATGATATCTGACTATTATATCTTGACAGGGCATGTTGTGACTAAAGCCCTGGATGGGTGGATTAAATAGCAACACGCCGCCATCTTGGTGACTGCAACACTCTTGTGACCGCAATTCTCAATGTAGAAATACGAAATTTCTATTCGAAAACGCCACTTTTTATTTTTCTATTTTTATATTCTAGAAGATAGTTTAAACATTTACAACTTATACTTTAAATTCTTTTATTCTCTCGAAAATTATATGTTTTATTTTTATTTTATTCAGTGAAAACAATACCCTGGCTATAAGTTAAAACTCATGTTGTCTTTCGTAGTCTGCAATAACTTTTCTTCTAAACTCTTTGAAATTGTTTGCAGTCGGTATTTCATAAGGTTTAAAACGTGTTGTTGTGATTTTGTATTGATAACAGTGTGTATTGATAACATAATTAACAGTGATCAAAAAGTTTTCTTCCCGAATAGTTCAAATCTTTTTCTTCTTAATCATTACCAATAGTTAGCTGGTCTTTTATAATAAAAAATTACTAGAACTTTAAGTTAATTAAATTTATATAAAATCTTAATTAAAATTTTAGATGCAAATAACGAAATCGAAACATATTTTATAATTTCTGTTTAATTTTTGAAATACTAAATTAAATAGAAATTTGATTGTCAATTAAAATATACAGCACATTATATATTAATTGACACATATTATACATATAACATAACTCATGAAAGATAACAGGTTTAACATACTATTCATGAAAGATATTATTACATATTATTGGTTTAATATTATCAATATTAAACCAGTTTTTATCAATATTATCAATATAATATTATCAATATTAAATTAATTTTTTAGTATTTTCCTAATATAAATTTTATCGTACTTCGTATCGTCCATTTATCTCTACCAATTCTATGCAGCCATACTTTCCGTCGTTCTTTATTGCGATCTCAACAGATAAACGATATACGAGGAGCATCCAGAAAGTAGGTTTCCCTATTTTTTTAAAAAAAAGAGCTCATACTTTCAGGAACATATTTATTGGCAACAAGTACAGCAATGTTTCAGCTATTTTTCAACATAGCCACCACCAGAATTGAGACACTTGTCGTATCGTGGGATCAACTTTTGTACCCCTCTGTCGTAGAACTCTGCCGCCTGTAAATGGAACCAGCGTGTGACAGACGTCTTCAGCTCTTCGTCGTTGCCAAAATGCTCACCGGAGGACAGGAATTTCTTGAGGTGCAAGAAAACATGAAAATCGCTGGGAGCAAGATCAGGGCTGTAGGGTGGATGATCAAACAACTCCGAGCCAAATTTCGTCAAAACAGCTGCTGTGCGTCGAGCTGTATGTGGAAGAGCATTGTCATAGAGGAGCACAACACCTACAGTAAGCATTCCATGCCTCTTGTTTTGAATGCCACGTCGCAATTTCCGCAGTGTTTCACAGTAACGGTCAGCGTTTACTGTTTCACCACGTGGTTCCATTCACAGGCGGCAGAGTTCTACAACAGAGGGATACAAAAGTTGATCCCACGATACGACAAGTGTCTCAATTCTGGTGGTGGCTAAGTTGAAAAATAGCTGAAACATTGTTGTACTTGTTGCCAATAAATATGTTCCTAAAAGTATGAGTTCTTTTTTTTTATAAAAAATAGGGAAACTAACTTTCTGGATGCGCCTCGTAATTTCAAGCCCAACTTTGATTTATTAGAATACCCAAATGCGATACAACTAGTCATTATTAATTAAAAAGTATGAAAGAAATAAAGTAAAAATAAAAGCGAAAATGTAAATAAGCGATCGAGTGCAATGATGCTAATCAACAAAATGGCGACAGTTTACCCATTTGAAAGCCAATCGAAAGAGGCACAATGGTCTCAAGGAAGAGAGTGAAGCTACTTACACTAAGTAATCTAGGGATTTAGTTGTGACTAGGCGTGTATAGGGTCCAGGATCAGATTTTAGACGATTTTTGTAGTTATATTTGGTTAAGATTACCCATCCTCGAATGTTTAAGTATTTTAATAAAGCGTTGAAAAAAGCGAAACAAGTTAAGTGATGGTTAAGCGTCTTGAATACTGCACGCTTTGTTTTATATTGTAATATTTAAATGTATCAGAACAATAAAATTCTTTAAGACCATCTTTGGGTGCATAAAGGAATATTTAAGGAGTTTTAGTGAATATTTGATTTTTGAATCTATTATACAAAAATCATCCACTATCAATTATTACGTTTAATTCAATAAGATTCAACAGTCTACTGCCATTTACGATAACGTTACAGTTCAAATGCAAAGTGATAGAGCACAATTTTGAAGGTAGATATTTTTGTGTTGAAACTTTCGGTTTCACGACACAAATTTGCATAATTAATTTTTAAAGTGCCCCCTGTAAAGCATATTCCTCTTTGTGAGATCCATCGTTATTCTATCATTTATGGAAAAAATTTCAACTCAAACAAAAAATTTAATATGATATATTTAAAAATGGCACTAAAAATTTTTTTCATTTGTTTTCCCCCGTGTAAATTCATAAAATTGATTTTTTAAGTGTCCCTTGTAACACTAAAAATTTAATTACGTTTATCAGACTCGATATTTTACGAACGTCTAGGAAAAAGTAACAGTTCAAATGAGTTCTTGGAACCATTTTGAAAATGGACACTAATAGAAAATATTTTTATGCTAAAATTTTGGTTTCATGGGGCACTTTTGTACAGTTGATTTTCAAAGTGTCCCTTGTGATGTTCGAGGTTTTGCCGTGTTTCTCTCTGTAATAATTGGCATTCCACTGCTATTTTAAAGTAGCAATTTAAATGCAAAGTTTATGATACCATTTCGTGAAATGAAACTCGTAAAATCTATTTACGCCTTAAAAACATAGGTTCCGTGGTGGAAATGTGAAAAATTGATTTTTAAATTGCCTCACTTCTTTTCACTTTCATTTCTATTAGGCTCTACAGCCATTTCAGATAAGGAGTACATATGTTTCTAATTTGAAGAATGACGTAAGCGCATATTTCGAGCTATCTCCATGTTTGTAAACATACATACGAGTTGCGTCCATTTTCAAAAACTCACCTAGATATTTCGCATCTAAGTAGTTAATCGGTATTAGAGCTGATTAAATTTTTAAAGGATTGTGAATGGTCGGGATAGCATAGCTGGTAGGACGTTGGGCCCATGTTCAAGAGGTCGTGAGTTCAATCCCGGCCGCTTGAAGATTCCTCGTGTAGTAAATGGTAACTGGTGCATGCTAAATCTGTTGGTGCATGCTTCATGTTCTTATAACAAATCAATACCTCAGAGAGTACTGAATTGGAGATTTAACATTCTCTAGTCCAGGTGAAAACTACGATCTGTGGATGAATGAATGAATGTTTGAATGGATTCACCCTATAAATGGGTTGTAACGAGTTTATGGCTGAAGTCGTATTCTTGGCCATAGATGGCGTCACTGAAAAACAAGCGCACCGTCTGCCTTAAATTCGCTTGGTTTCACGCAGCAGGCCAGCTGGTATTGGCAAGTGATATGAAAAACAACAACAAAGATTGTGAATACCATATAGAGTATAAATGCTTTTTTTCTTGGTCACCTCTCTTTTATTCCTTTTTTGGTTAGTTTAAATTTTCATTTTAAATCAACCAACAATAAGAAAAACAAGAACTCAGATTTGAGTTCATGAAAACGGTCATTTTGGTTAACCTAACTTTAACAAAAGTAATGTAAACGTTATTTTAACCTGGTTTGAATGCATAAAAATTCTAAACTTGGAAAAATTCTAAATCCAGTGTGTGTGTTTTGGAATTCCAACTACCATTGAAACTTATTAAAAACAAACGATGAATAATTATAATTTGCCACTGAATAAAAGCTTTATTCAGGGTAACCACAATTCGGAAAAGTTTAAAAAGTGGTGAAGAAAAGTTCGTAAATTAAAGCAAATATATTTGCAACTAAAAGAAGATATATTTAGTTGTTAAAATAAATTGCTTTAATTGGCCATTGACTTTTAAAATTTCATTATCATACAGTACGTTAGTTTTAGCGGAATCTTTTTCTCTGTGTTTGTGCACATTTTGTGTTCATAAAATTGCTCATATTACGTATTATCGCTGTATATTAGTCCTCCAAGGATTGAGTTCCTGTACAAAATTGTACGAAAATTTCTCTGCAACATACTACTTTCCCAATAAATATCATAAGGAAAACCGGTTTTTTATGCCTCTTAAAGTTCTGAAAAAGTCAGAACTAATGCCCAGAAGTAAAAACAAAAATTTACTAACACCACCACTAGAAAATGTTCACGTGTTGCATTGAACGAAAGCCGAGACCATAAGTTTTCTTAAAAGAAAAATGCGTATGTGTTTCTGGTTTTAGAGATATTTACAAAAATGTAATTTATGCTTCTGATTGACTCTTTGCCAAGATTTTTTAGTCAAAACATTAATAGTAAAATTTCCCAATTTTTTTCAAACTTTGACCTGACTTTAACAGGCTAATTAGTTCTACTATCCTATATTCTCGCAACTCTATTATAAAAAGCGTCAGAAATATTAATTGTTTAATGCCACTATCTTGAAATGTTTTTCCATCTTAGGTGATAGTCGTTATCAACTCTGGATTACCGTGACATTTGTCTGCTGTCATTTTACGCGGTGCGCCATTTTTTTTATGACACTATCTCGAAGCCATTTACCTTCAACTATTACAACAGAATACTGCATCGTGAGTGAAAGAGGTGAAATGAACTCTGACCTTTCGCTTTTAAATAGGACTTCTAATGCGCTTCTTGATTGGAATAATAGCAAAAAAAGTGGTTTTTTTATCGTTAGAATAAATAAAACTGGTTCTCGCCATTTTGAGATGTAAAAGAAGGAAGATAAGTTATATGTTTTTTTCTTCTTTGTGTGTGTAACTTGTGAAAGGCTAACGTTTGGTGAAGAATATTATTTAGTAATATGAATGATATAGGACACCAAAAATTATTTAAATTTGAAGTAAAACAGAACCAAGCTGCATGAAGTTCGGGAATGGAAATAAGAGAAGAAAAAATGAAACAAGAAAATGAAAAAAAAACCGATAAAATACTTAATTATGCAGGTAAAATTAATACTTGGTAAAAAAATTATAAGCTAAGCTTTTATCCCTAAGTATTGAGGTGTATATCTTAATCTCTCATTCTGTTTCTCTTCAATTCTCGCATTCCTGCTGATTTGCGCTATTTTAGGTTGAATTTAAATAGCTCTCTGATTTAGATATTAAAATTTAATTCATATTTATTACGGTTTTTATGATGCCTGAAACAAAAGCGTGAGTCAAAAATTGGGAACGAGCAAAACTCCCAAATCGGTCAAAACACGCATATTCTTCGAAAAATAACATAGCACGTGTGAAAAATACTGTAATAGAAGCGAGAAATTTCTTGTTCACGATTAAATGTGTGAGCCATTGGTCGGTACAAATATAACAGATATTGTCTACACTCATATTTTTAAGGGAATCTACAATTCCCTTAATACATACCTGTTCGGTAATGTTTAACACTGATGTTTTTGTAAGTTAAAGAGCAATGGCCCTGTGTATATAAGGTAGAGTCAGAAAGTTCGCGGAATCGATCAACTACAAATTATTAAAAAGTAGAACAATAATTTTACTTTATTAGCCTCCAAAGTACTTTCCTCCTGCATTCACAGACTTCTTCCAGCTGTTCAAAACACTCCTGGAATCTATTTTTTGAGAGATCCTCCTGTTGCTTAGTCCCATTTTCCATCACCTCATCCGAATCCACAAAGCGGTGTCCCTTCTATTTCATTTTCATCCATAGAAAACAAGTAAAAATCCGCTGGGGTCAGGTCAGGAGAACAAGAAGGGTGTTTCAGATTAGTAACACTATCTGTACTGGCAAGGTACTTTGTCACAATCAGAGTGCCATGTGATGGAACATTGCGTGTTAAAGAAGCCAATTATTTGTTGCCCGTTTTTCAGGTTGTTTTCGTCTAATTGCATCTCCAGATAAATCTCTTTGTGGGCAGCCTGACCTTCTGGAATTAATTGGTAGTGAATAACGCCCTTGTAAAGGAAAAAACACCTCCAACATCCCTTTCTCTCGGCTTTTGTCCAAACGAAATTTTTCCTTCTCTGGGAATATTTTTTGCTTTCCATTCACTTGATTGGCGTTTTATCTGAGGGTCGTAAAGAAAGCGCCATGGCTCATCACTTGTTACGATTTTCTTCAAAAAGCTATCATCCTCATCAGCCAAGTCAATCAAATCCTTGCACATGTTCACTCTCGCTTCTTTTTGTTCAAGTGATAACATTTTTGAACCATGTGAAATTCAGAGGCAATAGCATCAATGGATATTCGTCTGTCAGCACGCACGATTTCTCGAACGCGCTCAACATTTTCACCTGCGGTGAAAAAGAGGGGCTCCCAGTCCGAGGATCATCTTCGTTGTTTGTGCGACCTTTACGAAAACGCATATGCTACTCGTACCCTTTCTTTTCATGGCATCGTTTCCGTATGATTTTTTCAGCATCTCGAGCGTCTCAGAGGGTGATTTCTCAACCAAAACGCAGAATTTGATGTTTGCACGCTGCTCAAAAGACGGCATTTCAAAATGTAACCAATGAAAAATTCGTTTTGTCAAAAATCACCTGCTGCTAACACCGACAGTACCAGAAATGAATTCCTGATGGCCGTGTGTTTTCGTTATTAGTGCTGCCAACCTTTAAAAAATATGTCCCCTCCAACGAACACTAGCGTGAATGTAGACGACAACCCTGGGAATTCATTGACTCTACCTCGTAGGTATTTCAGACGACTCTTTATGTATTTACAATTTCGGCATTCTCAGTTCGGTCAATCAGAATTTTGATATTCACGGGTTTTTTTTTCGTCTCAGTTTTGCCCGCAAATTGATTTTCGTTCATGAAATCAATTCTTTTTTGTTTACTTTCCTTATTTATATCGTTTAATTCTTTATCATACAGCTTAATGCTTATTTTCAAACTTATTTACTATACTTTTTTTAAAAATATGGAACATAAATTGAATTATTTTTAGGGATTGTTTCGATCCCTCAGCCTGTGATACCCAGCGTAAAATAGGATTTCTAACAATGATACCTTTCACAATTTACTTTTATTTCAAGAATAATTTTGCTACTTTACTTGTTGCTATTTTGGCTATTGCTACCTTACTGTTTACAGTTTTACTTTTTTTCGGAGCAGTCTGGGGTTTATCAGCTGAGGTATTAGTGGGGATATTAATTATCTGGGGTATTGGCTCTCTAGCCTACTGAAATTTTTTTATTTTAAATACTTTAAGGCCTGGTAAAAATATCTCGTAAAAATATTCTGGGTCAAATTACGGTATAAAGTACTGGAACTTTGGGTGCATCATCCGTAAAATCCATTTTTATTGTTAAATATTATACCGTAATTTTTACAGTAATATTTATTTAATTAAAGTGATTCACTGATTTTATGGTTAATTTATGGTGCATGAT
Organism: Parasteatoda tepidariorum; assembly: GCF_043381705.1. NCBI lineage: Eukaryota > Metazoa > Arthropoda > Arachnida > Araneae > Theridiidae > Parasteatoda > Parasteatoda tepidariorum. The sequence goes on along the minus strand of NC_092211.1, from coordinate 74,963,004 downwards.
ATTTTTTGTTCCGTAACATGTTCTGGCGAAAAATTAATTTTGCGGTAAAAAGTACCAGCAATCCGATTGCTGGTACTTTTATCATAATTTGATTCGGAATTTTTTGCAGTGAGCAGAAATAATACCTAGCCGAAAAAGAAAAATAATTTTCAAACAAAAAAAAAAGCAGTTTTCTCGTTTTTTTTTAAAAAAAACGTTATAGTTTTAACCGACAACTAATGCTTTTGTTTATGCATGTTTAGGAAAACAATTACTAACTAGATTATCTAATTAATATAAAAATCAAAAGAATTAAGGAAACGCGTCCTAAATCTTAAATATTTTGTTTCTGTTATTTTATTAGATAATAAGCTACTTTAAATGCTTTTCAAGTTATTCCACACTTTATTTTAAAACAATCTTCCGCCGTACGCTGCACGTGGTATTTTTTTTACTGAAACATTCTTTCTTTTTTTTTCTAAAAAAAAAGGAATTTTTATTTTATTACATAAAAAAACACGTTTCTTCATTTGTTATGCGACAGATTATCTAAGTGTAATAAACATTAGAAATTCTAAGTGGATTTTGTCTGGAGCATTTCATTACTAAATGAAGTCATTTTATTATTATAGATATTTAAAAACATATTATTAAAAACATATTAAATGATTACATCTTATTTATTGCATACAAGTAACAACAGTTTTATTTAGTTGATGTAAGTATTTGAGAACAAATATTTTATTTATTTTATCATATACAACTTTTCAAATACTAGTTAGTTTAGTTATTGTAAGCAAAATAACATCTTATTTATAGTTAATAAGTTACAAAAACTTTTACTTAGTAAACATATGCACCTGAAAACAAATATTTTATCTTAGTTATAGAACACAAGCTCAAAAAATGTAAATTTAGTTATTCTATACAATTAGAAATAAATTTTTGGTCCTTTTTTCATATGGTACACAAGTTATGAAAGCCTGCATTTACTTTTTGTAAATATATCAGAAACAATATTTTCGTATTTATATTACACAAAATATAAAATTCACATAAAAATAATATATAATTTAGAAACAAATATATTTTATCTGTGGTACACAAGTTATAAAAATTGCATTTAGTAATCGTATACATTTAGATACAAATATCTATATTGTTTGTACACTACAAAATGAGGCATTTGCTTAACGTACGTATTAATAAACAAATATTAATATTTTATTAATAGTACACAGAAAACTATAATTTAATTAAGCTTGTAAATTGCAATCGTTCTATAGGAATTATTCCTAATTAACTATTTTTGTATGTTTCAATTTATTGTATTTATAATTTATTTTATATTAGTTTCTCAAATTTTGTAACAACAATTAGGCAAATAAAACATTTCATAGAGCTTTGATTCATGTTTGTATTTTTATCTGACAAATCGAATTAAATTTCTTTAATGTCTTTTTTAATAACATTTATGTATTCCTCTTTAAAGTATAGTGAATAATTGAGGAAAATGCTATATAAAAGTAGCAAAAAGAGCTTTAAAAAATGGGTACGTTGCTTATATTTATTGCTGTTCCTGAAATACAAGCAAAGCAATTCGATAATCAGAAGAACTGCAAAATTAGTAGTTTATCAATAAAAACAAAATTGGAGAAGAGTATTGAGATAATATGGAGATAAACTACGTTTTTTTTTCCTTCAAAAATGTGAATTTAGCATTAAACTGTTCCTTAATATTGTTTTAAGGTAGTTTGTAAGTTTCCAGAATTCCACTAAACAGCAGTACAATAGAAAGAAACATCACATTGCCTACCAGAAAAGCTTAGCATTTTTCGTCAAAATTACTTCCCGGATCCATTAGTAAATAAAGCTTATCATATGTAACGCGTCCTATTAAATCAGTTACACTAAACATGATTTTTCTTAATTTTTTTTTTAATAACCGTCGTTGAAAGGCCGACCCAATTTTTGGGTTTACGACTACTAATGTTCAACGTCATAGCCTTGTAATTTTGAACCCAATCCAAAGGAGAAGGGAACTCCTGGATCAAGTATTGATAGAAATTCGCCTTCGTGGAGAACTTTTTTGATGGAACTAAAACGCATTTGCGTTAGATGGAGAGGAAGACCACAAGAACCTCCCGTGGTTAGCCTGATGGCAAGGGAACTCTAACCCATGATTCGCCTACCACTGAGGACATTTCACGTCAGCACTGTGGTCTGTGCAAGCTGGATGGGGAATTCGTATCGACCAGCTATCGCCAGGATCGAACCTCGCTCACCTCATTGGAAGGCGAACCCTCTATTCCTTGAGCAATCGGGGCTCTATTAAACATGATTGTACAGAAATCATGTTTTACTATCACCTTCAGTTATACTAAACATGATTCAGTTCATTACATAACTTAATCAATTATACTAAAAGCTGTTTACATGATTTCAAATCATGATTTGCGAGCTATGATTAAAGTAGTAAAAATCATGAGTTGTGATTTTTACTTGGTTAAAAATTAAAGTATTTTGTATTATTTTGTCATTAGTAGGCTATGATATAACCGTATAAATTAATAAATAAATTATTTGTTGCAAATTTGCAGTAATTAAATTAAAGAATTTGAGGGGTTTCAAATTTAAGTTTTATTCTATCATCTGCATTAGCATCTTTCAACTCTAACGGCTCAGACAATTAATAAACTCGATAACTTATTCGAAAACAGAATAAAAGAAAGAAAAAGTAGTTCCATTAAGCGGGAGATCACTTTCAACGGTAATTGCAGTATTCATTATCATGTGCGTGCCAAAACCGTAAGATAAAGTACATCTATTACCACTTCATTTACATGTAAAAATACGATGCACCCGCGACAAAGATTGCGCTTTTGAGTGAATAATGTTCCAATCTTGTAGAAAAATGTTCCTTCCAGAATTTAAAGCAGTACAAGATTTTATCTTTTAACGTTTCTTTACAAAGGTTATCATAAATATGCTAATATTATCTTTAAAATGTCACATATATTAGTGCATTTAAATCATTTACCAACAAAATTTTTGGATTACCTTTTATACAAAAACAAATATAAAATTTTAGAGCAAGATAGCAATTCAAAAACTCTCCATTTTCAACAAGATAATAAAAAAGCGAACATCCTGAATAATTTTGGATCAAGTGATTGGATCTTAATGTACTTGGACTCAATCGCCTGCAGGCATAACCTTAAATATGATAATGAATTAGAATGAGCCGTGGTGGCTCAGGGTATAAAGCGTTCGCCTCCCAATGAGGTGAACCGGGTTCGAATCCCAGAATTGGATGGTATATACGAATTCCACACCCTGCTCTCACCGACCACTGTGCTGTCGTAAAATATCCTCAGTGGTAGACGAGTCATGGGTTAAAGTTCCCTTTGTCGTCAGGCTGACCGTGTCAGGTTTTCGTAGTTTTTCTCACCACGTAACGCATATGTGAGTTAGTTCCATCAAACAGTCCTCCACGAACGCAAATTTCTCCCAGTACTTGATCCAGGAGTTCCCTTGTCTTCTGGATTCGGTTCAAAATTACAAGGCTACGGTTGTTGAATATTAGTATTCGTAAACCCATAAAATTGGGTCAGCTGTTCAACAACGGTTAAAAAATAAAATGAATTAGAGCAAACGATATTTTATGTCGTGGAGTCAAACACAAGAACTTACTTTCCCTGAATAAACTTACCAATTACTTTGTAATTACTAAGTAATTAAATTACTTTGGGATTCTTGAGCATGGAGATAAGGAAGCTAGTCGTAATCTGGAAATAATTCATAATAGTTAGTCTGGTAAAATATATTATGTTAGTATAATAAATCGTTAGTCTTTAAAATGTGGTCCCAATTGTTTAGTTAAGAGAGTGAAATTTTGGGCCTTTTCATGTTAAATTGCAGTTTTTGAAACACTGACGTAAAGTTTACTCATTTTTACAACAATTTAATATTTGTACTTCTAAATTATAAATTTCATAATTTAAAGAGAGTCGGGAAAATAGTTCTTCAGAGATAAAAATCTAAAAATAAAACTTCTTTGAGATGAACAAAATATTCAAAATGTTTAACATTAAGAGGGCCATATTTTCAGCTGCTCTCCTATCAAAAACATTGGGATCATTTTTTTTAGACTTCGAATTCTCTCCCTTATTTTGAAGTTCGAGATAAGAAAATGCGTATTTGTTTTTCTAATTTAAAATATCGTATGCATTAATTAAAAGATTTAAGGTTATTAGGTTCTTGAATCATAAAGATTGAGTCATAGTACGTGAATATCCGATCATTAGCACTACTGTATTTTTTTCTTAACTTAAAGTATCGTCTGCATTAATTATTTCGTATACTTACAGTTAGGTCCTTAAACCATTAAGATTAAGTCCTAGGACGCGAAAATCCGATCATTCGAACTACTGTACTGTTTTTCTTTTCTTTCGCACTGCACATCTACATCACATTTCGCATTCATTTTAAAATCAATTTCATTACTAATCAATAAACTTATCATGTTCTCTCGTCCATTACTGTTTTATCACGTATTTCTTTATTCTCACTATCACTTTTCGAACTCTTTTTCTTCCTCCGTAAGAAAAATTAGTTTCAATACTGCTTCTTTTGCACGTAAAAATGCAATGTTTCCTCAACAAAAATTGTGCTCTGGAGTGAATGATGTCGCTATCTTATTGGCAAATGTTCGTTTTAGAGTTTGAAATAGTAAAAGCTCTAATCTTTCAACTTTCCTTTGAATAGGCTATAATAAAAGCATTGACTTTAAAATATTGCACGAAGGAAATCTCACTCAGTTAATTTATTTATCGTGAAAAAATGTGTTTTTTTACGTTTTAACCAATAACTAATATTAAGTTATATAAAAAATAAAATGCTTTTCTTATTGGAAGTTTCTTTCTGTTCAATATGGAATATTTATTTTCTGATTTCTAATAATTTAATATTTGTATCGTTAAGTTATAACAGTTTTGATTAAATTTATATTTCATTTAAGTCTATCGTGTTTTTCAACCACCGCTATTTAATAATTTTTTTTTCCTCGTATTTCATTATTCATTTTTTAATTCCTGACTTTTCTACCTCTTAGTTTAAATATATTTGGGGCATAATGATTTCCTTCTGTGCAATTAATAGAATGTTTCACGATTTATATTAATCGCAATTGCAAATTCAAGCTTCATTTCTATCTTGCATATAACCATTCCCATTTTTCTCAATATCTAGTCAGTTGTGCAACCAATCTTAACACATCTCAAGTTGAATAAGTTTAATTCTTTCAATAAAATACCATTCAATTTTCTCGCACTCGAAAAGTGAGATTTTTGGGATGTTAGACATTCTTTCATTCCCCTCCATCATAGAGTATAAATAATTGAGAAAATAGATCTGCTTTCTTTCGAATATCAATCATTGAAACTCTGTAGCATAAATTGCATAATTACTTTTAGTTATAATTTAGAAATGATGTTGATTGTATAAAGTTAAATTTATTAAAAAAATTATATCCAGTAAAAAGTATCTTGAAACAGAAAACATCACCTAATATGCGAAAGTAAAACAAATTTTATCAAATATTATTTCTGCAGACTTTAAATCTCACAACATCTAATAGGCCTTAAATTGCATATGATTCTTCTCTTCTAACTCAATATCCAATCATTTATAAAACTAATCCCAACACATATCAAGATTGAGATGTTTAGGTCTTTAGACAAAACCTTACTCAATTTTTACACCCTTTGGCTAAAAAGTGACATTTTAATGATTTTAGTCAATCTTTTATTCGAGTCCATCACAAAGTATGAAGAATAAGTTCAAAAATCTGCTTACTTTCAAGAAGCACTCACTAGTAGTCTAAATCGCATAATTATAATTTTCAAAAAAAATTTGAAAATTTCGGAATAATATTAATTGCAAAGTTAAATTTACCAACTAAATTAAACCCAATAAAAATATTTTGTGACAGAAATTATCTCCAAATATGCAATATCATAAAACAAACTTTATCAACAATTAATATTGTACCAATTGATTTTATCCCCGATATCATCTAACAGATTTAAAAATGCATAGCATATGGCAATTTTCCTTTTTTTTTTCAATATCCAATCAGCACTTATACAACTAATCTTGACACATCTAAAATTAGGAAATGTTAAATTCCTTAAGCAAAATGCCACTCAATTTTCTCATCTATTGCCTGGAAAGTGAGACTTTTGTCCTGACCTCTATAATGTTAGTCAATCTTTTATTTACATTCATTATAGAGGATAAAGAATAATTGCTAAGATGAATTTGCTTCCTTTCGAATAGCATTCATTAAAATCTAGTAGTATGAATTGCATAATTATCTTGTTTCTAAATTTCGAAATAATATTAGTTGCAAAAAGTAAAATTTATGAACTAAGTTAAACCCAGCAAAAATATTTTGGACCAAATACCTCAAAATATGCATTATAATGAAACAAATTATAACAACTATTATTATACCAATAGATTTCCTTCCAGAATCATGTAACAGACATTAAATTTCATAGCATATGGCCATTTTCATTTCTCGTAATATCCAATCACTTATACAACTAATCTTAACACATCTCTAGTTAAACATGTTTAATTCCTTAGACAAAGTGCTACTTAATTTTCTCAACCTTTGCCTGAAAAGTGCAGCTTTTGTTGTGACCTCTATGCTGTTAGTCAATCATTTATTCGCATCCATCAAAAGAGTGACTAACGTCATGATGGTAGTCAATCTTTTATTCGCATCCATCAAAGAATAATTGCAAAGATGGATTTGCTTCCTTTTGAATAGAATTCATTAAAATCTTCTAGTATGAATTACATAATTGTGTTTTTTTTTAAATCCGAAATAATATAAGTTGTAAAAAAGTCAAATTCATGAACGAAATTAAATCCAATAAAACTATTTAGGACAAAATACCTCAAAATATGCAATATGATAAAACAAATTGAATCAACTATTATTATATCAACTATTAGTATATCAACTATTATTATACCAACAGATTTTTTCCCCATATCAACTAACAGACTTTAAATTTCATAGCATATGGCCATTTTCCTTTTTCTCAAAACAACTAATCTTAACGCATCTCAAGTTGGAGATGTTTAATTCCTTAGACAAAATGCCATTAAATTTTCTCACCCTTTGCCTGAAAAGTGAGGCTTTTGTCATGACCTCTATGATGTTAGTCAATCTTTTTATTCGAATCCATCATAGAGGATAAAGAATAATTGCGATGATGGGTTTGCTTCCTTTCGAATAACACCAATTCAAATCTTGTAGATTCGTGATTTTCAGGAAATTATGTCATTTGAGATTGAATTGAGGCGTGATATTTACTAACAAAAAATTGACAGCTTTCTTAAGAATCGCTAAGTTTTTTTTTTTCTTTTCATTCGTAGAAAACGTGAGAAAATTTAATGGTTTCCATAACATTGTATAGCCATGACTCTGATTTTAAACGTGATTTTTATTACACAATTTTAAATTAAAAAAATCTTTGAATATATTTCTTTTTATTGAATTTTTTCTTCTTTTTGCTGTATTTTTAATTTTAATTAAAATTCATTTTCTCCATTTCAAAACTTATAAAATGTCTTAAAATTTTTGTTGTTGTTTATTCATGCGCTTACCTTTACTTTATACATTACATTATCACTCACTTTTGAAAGAGGCTATTATTTCTCTGGTATTTTAAATTATTCATGAATTTTCATCATGCAGTTCCCCCTTTTTTTTTTTTTTTTTGTTTTTAATTTTTNATTTGAATTCATTCATCGCAAATATTTTATTTTGGAGAACAACTTAAATAATTTTCACTGATTAAAAAGTTAAGAAAATCGTTTTGAAAGTCTAAAAATTTTATTTTTATTTTTCTACTTATAGACAAGCCTTGCCTCTCGAATTGAAAGGCATAAAAAATTTACTTTAATTAGTGTAAATTTTAAAATCATCTATTCGGGTCAATTGTCCTTCGAGGAGTAAAAATACATAGTTGTTTAAAAAACTTTACAGTTCAGGAGATGTTCTACAAATTTCTACCAAACTTTCAATTTTGAGATTATAAATTACTTAATTTAGCAAGTGTAAAAAAATCTATATTTAAAATTCAATTTTTTGCATAATTAAAATAATTTCAAATAACAAATAATTATACAAAATAATTTTCAATTAATGGAATTAATAGTTCAAACAAAAAATAAGCATTCTTATTCAGATAAATTACATTTTTTTCACTGTTTCTTCTTAACAATAAGTACTAAGTTTTCTCACTTTTCCCTAATTAGCTTATTAAAGGTATGCTCTGGAACTATTAAGATTTCCTTAATTTCTAAAAATCCCATTATTTGAGCAAAAGTTATTCAAGATGTGATTTTTTTTTCTTTTTTTTTGTATATTTATTTCAAACATCAATGCTCTCTGGGAATGAAAACCAACATATATAAGAAATTCTTTTTAAAAATGTTGTTCATAATAATGTACTTTTTTCATAATAATGTACATTTTTCAGAGACAATTTCTTATAATTGATTTATCTGTAGCAAATAAAACACTTTTACTTCCTCCTTTCCATAAATTAGAATATTTGTTTCAAAATTTGTAAAATATAATAAAATATTTATAGACTGTTTTTGATATTTTAGCCGTCACGCTATCGATTTTATTACACTTAAAATTGTGGACTATTATTTCACTTTAAAAATAGTAATTACGAATTCTATGCAACGCGTTTACATACTTTTATTGATAGAAAATAAAACTCAAAGAATGATACTATTTTATCCTATAGTTCAAATTTTGTGCTTTTACTTTCTTTTTAATTTACATTTTGTTATCATTTTAAACATCATCTCTCGACTTTTAAGCAACAATATTGCTGATTTGATTGTTTATTTCATAACCTTCTACAATTCTCGAAATATATGGGGCTTTCATATAATGGAAAAAATTGTTTGCCTGAACATGTTGAATTTGGTCAGACTTCGCTTTGTTTCCATAAATTTCAGTTTGTGTAATAAGTTGTGTGTTTCAAATTTGGATTTTGCTCTGAAATCTGAATTTCCTAAATAATTTTATTGGAAGATTTTGCAAATATTTCAGTTTTTTAAATTTTAAATTAGAAAATTTTTAAGTAAACTCTATCTTGTAAAAATAAAAAATTGTCTGCTCAATAGCAATGCTCATGGGAAAGATGTTACGAAAACTTCAAAATAACATCATTCTATCCTAATAGTTTAGGTACTGATGGAAAGTACAGTTTTTCACGATAGATTTTTCTTACATTGTAAAAATTTCGGATCAAATTACGATGAAAATAACACACCCCGAGTGCTAGTAAAAAAATGATAAACCATAAAAACCAAACAAAAAAAATCTGATTTACCATAATTTTTACACTATTATTTACTGTAAAATTACTGAATCACTCCAATTAAATATTAGTGTAAAAATTATGGTATAAAATTTTACGGTAATAAATGGATTTTGGGGTAAAATGTATTTTAAGGATGATGCACTCAGGGTGCTATAACAAGATACTTTTTACGGTAATTTGATCCGGAATATTTTATAGTGTACACGTGTTGGAATTACAACCTAGCTAAATTTAAACTGGTTTTTTAACCGTTAACAATTATCGATTCGCAACAACTCTCAGCCCCCCCCCCAATGAAGTGGCATTTTTTGTCAAATAAATGCCATCTTTGGGGGAAGATTTATAAGTAACTAAAATTGAAAAAAGCAGTTAATATTAATGAATATATTATGAACTAAATAAAAATGAATACATTAGGTTAAAATGAAACTTTTAACCTAATGCATGGATAAAATAATAAATGTATGAATAAAATTAAAATAAAAATATGTGCAATGCTTGATTGTTTGGGAAAAAAATTGTTTATAATCCTGCTTTTTTTTAAAGATGAATTTATTTTTTAATTGTTATTAAAGACCAATTTTTATACTTAAAAAAGGAAGGACACATTTCGTGTCTCCCTATAATAATCCCAAAAAAAAAAACTTTGAAACTATGTTTAGTTTAAGGAAAAGTTAAGATCGTGTATAACATGTTGCTTGTAATATGTTTATAAGAATGGCAATCGCAATAGTAAACAATATTTAATAAACCAACCACAGTAATTATTATTTGAAAACATGGAAAGACTAAACAAAACTATTTTGTCCTAATTTTTCTTTTGTTGTCTT